>NC_060140.1:283736297-283938706 GCF_021461385.2 Schistocerca piceifrons
TTCGTGGCAAAGTGATACTTCCAGCAGAGAGTACGAGTGTAGGACAGTAAATCTTTGACGAGGGCTGTTTGGTTGAATCTGGGAGTGGGGCTGAAGGTGAGGCCTTTGGATAGGACAGAGGTTTCGGATTGGGAGAGAGGTTTGGAGGAAAGGTTAACTACTGAATTAGGGTGTTGTGGTGCCAGATTGTGTTGCTTGGAATTTTGAGGTTTTGGAGGGAGTGGAGCTGCAAGTGGGAGACTGAGTAGATGGGATAGACTGGGTTTGTGTGCAATGAGAGGTGGTTGAGGTTTTCTGGAAAGGTTGTGAAGGGTGAGTGAGTTGCCTTTCCGGAGGTGGGAAACCAGGAGATTGGATAGTTTTTTGAGGTGAATCTTCCGGTGGACAAGGGTTCCACGACCGTGGTACTTGATCGTCGGGAGTATGTGGCTGAGGGACTGCGTCAGCTTTCAGACAACACCACATACAAAGTTTGCCAAGGTAATCCCATTCCTGATGTCCAGGCGGAGCTCCAAGGAATCCTCAGAACCTTAGGCCCCCTACAAAACCTTTCACCCGACTCCATCAACCTCCTGACCCCACCGACACCCCGCACCCCTACCTTCTACCTTCTTCCTAAAATTCACAAACCCAATCATCCCGGCCGCCTCATTGTAGCTGGTTACCAAGCCCCACAGAACGTATCTCTGCCTACGTAGATCAACACCTTCAACCCATTACGTGCAGTCTCCCATCCTTCATCAAAGACACCAACCACTTTCTCGAATGCCTGGAATCCTTACCCAATTCGTTACCCCCAGAAACCATCCTTGTAACCATTGATGCCACTTCCTTATACACAAATATCCCGCACGTCCAGGGCCTCGCTGCGATGGAGCACTTCCTTTCACGCCGATCACCTGCCACCCTATCTAAAACCTCTTTCCTCATTACCTTAGCCAGCTTCATCCTGACCCACAACTTCTTCACTTTTGAAGGCCAGACATACCAACAATTAACGGGAACAGCCATGGGTACCAGGATGGCCCCTTCGTACGCCAACCTATTCATGGGTCGCTTAAAGGAAGCCTTCTTGGTTACCCAGGCCTGCCAACCCAAAGTTTGGTACAGATTTATTGATGACATCTTCATGATCTGGACTCACAGTGAAGAAGAACTCCAGAATTTCCTCTCCAACCTCAACTCCTTTGGTTCCATCAGATTCACCTCGTCCTACTCCAAATCCCATGCCACTTTCCTTGATGTTGACCTCCACCTGTCCAATGGCCAGCTTCACACGTCCGTCCACATCAAACCCACCAACAAGCAACAGTACCTCCATTACGACAGCTGCCACCCATTCCACATCAAACGGTCCCTTCCCTACAGCCTAGGTCTTCGTGGCAAACGAATCTGCTCCAGTCCGGAATCCCTGAAGCATTACACCAACAACCTGACAACAGCTTTCGCATCCCGCAACTACCCTCCCGACCTGGTACAGAAGCAAATAACCAGAGCCACTTCCTCATCCTCTCAAACCCAGAACCTCCCACAGAAGAACCACAAAAGTGCCCCACTTGTGACAGGATACTTTCCGGGACTGGATCAGATTCTGAATGTGGCTCTCCAGCAGGGATACGACTTCCTCAAATCCTGCCCTGAAATGAGATCCATCCTTCATGAAATCCTCCCCACTCCACCAAGAGTGTCTTTCCTCCGTCCACCTAACCTTCGTAACCTCTTAGTTCATCCCTATGAAATCCCCAAACCACCTTCCCTACCCTCTGGCTCCTACCCTTGTAACCGCCCCCGGTGTGAAACCTGTCCCATGCACCCTCCCACCACCACCTTCTCCAGTCCTGTAACCCGGAAGGTGTACACGATCAAAGGCAGAGCCACGTGTGAAAGCACCCACGTGATCTACCAACTGACCTGCCTACACTGTGACGCATTCTATGTGGGAATGACCAGCAACAAACTGTCCATTCGCATGAATGGACACCGGCAGACAGTGTTTGTTGGTAATGAGGATCACCCTGTGGCTAAACATGCCTTGATGCACGGCCAGCACATCTTGGCACAGTGTTACACCGTCCGGGTTATCTGGATACTTCCCACTAACACCAACCTATCTGAACTCCGGAGATGGGAACATGCTCTTCAATATATCCTCTCTTCCCGTTATCCACCAGGCCTCAATCTCCGCTCATTTCAAGTTGCCGCCACTCATACCTCACCTGTCATTCAACAACATCTTTGCCTCTGCACTTCTGCCTCGACTGACATCTCTGCCCAAACTCTTTGTCTTTAAATATGTCTGCTTGTGTCTGTATATGTGTGGATGGATATGTGTGTGTGTGTGTGCGAGTGTATACCCGTCCTTTTTTCCCCCTAAGGTAAGTCTTTCCGCTCCCGGGACTGGAATGACTCCTTACCCTCTCCCTTAAAACCCACATCCTTTTGTCTTTCCCTCTCCTTCCCTCTTTCCTGATGAGGCAACAGTTTGTGGCGAAAGCTTGAATTTTGTGTGTGTGTTTGTGTTTGTTTGTGTGTCTGTCGACCTATTAGCACTTTCATTTGGTAAGTCACATCATCTTTGTTTTTAGATATATATTTCCTACGTGGAATGTTTCCCTCTATTATAACCATATCATTAATGGAATAATTATGTTATTTATATCTTACACATATGATTAAGAACATTAGGTATTACAGGGCCACAAATTTTTAGTGTCTTATTTTAAGGGTCACGATGTTTTTCCTGATTTTGGATGCAAATATGCCAGAAACATTCATTTCACTAAATTTTTTTCTTCATTGTAATGCCACGCTTTTTCTTCTGAACGTTTTGAACCAGTTTTCTCATCTGCTTTTAAAAAGTAATTATTAAAAGCCTCTGCTACACATAATCTGTATTTCAAACATTTCTATTCTCTTTTGTAGAAAAATATTATCTTCTATAGGTTCTTTTCTCTTTTAACAATATGATTTTATTGTCTGCTCTGTCATTTCTCACAAGATGTGTATTACCTGGACTTTTACAACTTTTCTTAATATATTACAGCACCATTTATACCATAAAAGTACTTCTGGGTCCTTACTTGTACTTGCTGTTTTGTAGCTTTCTCTTTTCCATTCCTGAAAATACTCTAATACCTGTAGTGAATCAAAGGTTTCTTTCAAGACTTCCTAGTAGAGATTTTATTTGTGCGTGTTTGGGGCGGGGCGGGGAGTCAGACTTGGGGAGGGGGAGGATGCTCTTAAAATTGGATACAAACTTACAGAGAAACATATTCAGTTTTGATACGGCATTAGGCTTACTGTAAACTCCAATAGTGTCAGCCTTTTTTAAGCTTTCTTTAAAATATTCCACTGTTTTGTCATCACTATTATTGTTCTCTTTTGATGTTTCCAGATTGTTTATGTGGCTAAGTTACGTGATGTGCATTCAGACAGGCATTATATTGGTTTATGTTCTGCTTTTTCTATGAATACATTATATATAAGGTACTTCTATCTTGAGCCACTCAGATGGAAAAATTTATGGCCAATAGTGAAGTGTCAAGTACTAATAGCATCCCTAGATCATGTTTCCTGTCAGTTTTGTGTAATAAATTTACATTAAAATCATTAACCCTTCATTTCTATCTGATAGACACAAATATTTAACAGTTGTCTTCCAGTACTCATTTCTGATCAACACTACTTCATGATGTACATGCTACTTTGCAATTTATATATCTGATGATACCCACACAATCATTAAATTTTTTCTGAGTTTATGACCACATTGAGTAAATAAAAACACCCTGAAGGAGGTCACTAGCAACAGTGATGGAAACGTCAGTATTTTACATATTGACAATGTGGTCAACAACCCAGAAAAATTTTACTGACTGTAACAATGGCCACAGAAGCCTACAATTATATACCCAAACAAATTTTTGTTAATACCAGCAATTAATTCAAAAGAAATTCACACTGTTTTGTCACAAATCATTCCACTTTTATTGATATATCTGATTTTCTTCTCTGTACACTATAAGAGCAGTTTATCACTTTCGTACAAATGATGGCACTGGTAATGTAAGACCTTCTTTTGCTTCAAAAAATGTATAGGACAATACAATTGTGTCAACCAATTCCATTTTTGGATCTTCAGAAAATTCTGGATCAATGTAGAAAAATACTGGCATGTCCACCTGAAAGTTGAAAAAGAGTAAAATTACACTGTAGATTAAGATATAAAATAACATCAACAAAAAGAAATTCTTATAACCTCTTCATGTGGATTCAGCTGCTGCTCCTCAAAACAGAAGCACTGAATTTTATTAAAATACTGCCCTGCTTCATATGGTACCACATTGTAAGTACTAATTCCAATAACAGGCGTGTCAGTTGGGTTTCTTGCTGTGTAAAATGCTAATGCAGTTTCACCCACTGGCACCTGCAAAAGTAAGAAAACAAAATTACGTATTTAAAACACACACAACTAATTTACTGAGCTTTTATCAACTACCACAAGAAACCAATACATAAATTTTAAACCAATCTGAAATCTTTAGTACCACAGTAAACAACTCTCCAACATATGTTGCTTGATTAATGACAGATCACAAAAATGGAAATAAAAATTTATGTAAGCATGACATCAGTCATTAATGTAAACATACAGGTAATATCATTGTAAGATGACAGACAGAGAATTACAAAATAGTTTTTACATTATAACAATAACCTTATGAAAGTATATGGTTATTCATATGTTTGTAAAATTGCCCCCCCCCCCCCCCCCCAGCCCTCCTTCCACCTGTTTTAAGTCAGCAGTCTACTGACTGGTTTGATGCATTCTGCCATGAATTCTTCTCTCGTGCCAACCTCTTCACCACAGAACAGCACTTGCACCTTACCTACATCCTCAATTATTTGGTGGATTTATTCCAGTCTCTGTCTTTCCCTGCAGTATTTATGCTCTACAGCTCTCTCTGGTACCATGTAAGTTATTCCATGATGCCTTAACATGTATCCTATGAGCCTGTCCATTTTTTGTCTGTGTTTTCCATATATTCATTTCTTTGTCAATTCTACTGATAACTACATCTCAAATGCTTCAACTCACTTCTTTTCCATTTTGCTCACAGTCCATGCTGCAAATGCAGGTTCTCAGAAATTTCTTCCTCAGATATATGTTAGTTGTGTGATGATCAGTTTCATTTATTAATCTTATTATAACATTATTCCTAGGTAACAACCTTTTGTTCTGGTATCAACACTGATGTTCTTTATTTTATTAATGTGTGGCACAGATTGTCAATAAAGTGAAATCGAAAGAAGACATGTATTTCTGATCAGATGAGTAAAGGGTAATATCAACAGCAGAAGAAAATTGTGTGACAAGAGTAGGATTCATTACAAATAGGAAGGTAGGGCAGAGAGTGAGCTACAGTGACAGTTCAGTGATAGGGTCATTTTCATCAGAATCAACAGCAAAACAAACTGACAACAATAGTTTAGGTATATATGCGGACACTGCAAGCAGAAGATGATGAGAGAGAGAAAGTATATGAGGATACTGAATCCTTTCAAAAGCCTTTTTATTGTTGATAAATAACATTTTGATTTACCTTTTTTTTGTCAGCTAGGGATTGAGACTAAACCAAAGAAAAACAAATGTGTTGGGGAGTAGCACAAATAAGATTAGTAATACACTTAACTCTGAAATTGGTGACCACAAAGAACATGAACTCAAGGAATTCTGCTATCTTGGTAGCAAAATAGTGTGACGAACAAATCAAGGAGGGCATAAAAAGTAGATTAGGGCAGGCAAACAGATGTTCCTGGCCAAAAGAAGGCTTCTGGTACTGAATGGGTAATTCAGTAAGTAAATGGAGATGAAAACCTAATAGCTATGGGGGATTGGAATGCAGTTGTAGGGGAAAGAGTAGAAGAAAGGGTTACAAGAGACTATGGGCTTGGTAGTAGGAATGAGAGAGGAGAAAAACTGAGTTCTGCTATCAGTTCCAGGTACTAACAGCAAATACTTTGTTCAAGAATGACAAGAGGAGTAGGTACACTTGGAAAAGGTCAGACAGAAATTTCGAAATCACATACTGGCTTTTAAGGAATACCCAGGAGCAGATATAGATTAAGATCACACTTTAGTAATGATAATGAGCAGTATGAAGTTTAAGAGACTAATCAAGAAGAATCAATGGGCAAAGAAATTGGAAAATATAAGGAATGAAGTGATATGCTCGAAGTTTCTGAGGCTATAGGTACTGCAATAATTAATAGTTCAGTAGGCAGTTCAGTTTAAGAGGAAAGGACACATCTAAAAAGGGGCACTCACAGAAGTTGGAAGGAAAAACATACGTACAAGGAAGGTACCTGCAAGAAACCATGGGTAACAGACTGACAAAAGAAGGAACTACAAAAATGTTCAGGGAAATACAGGAATGAAATAAACAGGAAGTGCAGGGAAGCCAAGGGAAAATGGCTGCATGAAAAATGAGGAGAAATTGAAAAAGGGATGATTGTTGGATACATACAGAAAAGTCAAAACAAACTATGGTGAAATTAAAAGCAAGGGTGGTAACATTAAGAATGCAATGGGAATTCCACTGTTAAATGCAGAGGAGAGAGCAGATAGGTGGAAAGGGTCAATAAAGGTCTCTATGAGGTGGAAGACTGGTCTCACCAGCAGTGAACTTCCTACACTGTTTACAGATGTGTTGAAAGGCCATACACTTTTTTCAATGAACTTCACACAATTGATGATGAATGTCTACAAGTGGGACCCATTTTGCATTTAAAAACTCTCCCCGCAGATCTACCACTGTGAAATTTCATTTTCAGGCAATTGAGAAGAAATCATGTATAAAAGCAATAGTTCAGTTCAAATAGTGCAAGGCAAAACTCAAAAGAGATATGGTAAACAGTTCTAGAAATTGGGCTCAAGGTAACATGCTGCCATTTCAGATTTCAGAACCCACTGACAGGTGGACAGGTGATAACACCAACATAGTCCCTCTGCAAGACAAAGAACAGAGCACCAAACACACTGTTGTGGGGGTTGCCACCAGAAGTATCATGAAAAGTATGGACAGGATTTCTTAAAGAGTTAGCTGGATTCATAGCAACAGCAACAGCATTCGAGGAAATGGATGCAGTGACCCACCTCTTCTATGGAAGGGGGATATATTCCACTGGTGTGAAGTGTTACCATTGTGGAAGGTCAGTCTCACATGGCGAGGGTGCTGTCATCTGCAGTGTAGATAGAATAACGGTCATGACACAAACATGGAATGAAAATGGTAACCAACTGTTAATTCAGTGGGAGCCCCAGGGCCAATGAACGGCTCTCCCCCAGTACATTTTAGCACTACTAAAACGTGTGCAGAGGCATAATTTTGCTTAATTGGCTTAGTGTATAGAAGAGAATAAGTTTCTCAAGTGTTTTTGGGAAGTATTGGCCTCATGGAAAAGAGGAGGTTGAGACCACCAATATATAACCATATGCAGTGGGTGGTAGTGATGTTTATTCCCTGGGGTCAGCAATACTGAATTTTCAGGTGATGGCAAAACATTTCCCAGGATGTATGTAAATTTTGCCTATATAGGCATTGGTTATTGTACAATTTTAAGGTTAGGTTTCCTACAGGAACATCATGCTAAAATTGACCTTTACAGTGCATAGTGGAACCCAACAGAACATTGCTTCATCTGAGGGAAACTGCTGTCCATGCCACACTGCTGCAATGTTCATGGGACCAATTAGATGCCTGTAAGGATTAATTTGCATGTTAAAAGTACCATAAGGTGTAGGGAAATTACTATGGGTGAGTGTAGGAGCTCATTTGCCAGTGGTGTGTTATTAATCCATTAAAAGAGAATGACAAGTTAGACATGGCACAGCATTTTGTACGGAGTGTGGTATGTGTACAGGAGGTAGCGAGTGAGCACGTAACTTTGGGGCCAAAGACATGTACTTGTTTAAGGTATTGATGGTTGCCAATTAGGAGATTTTAGAGGAAGTGTTCTGGATCAGATAAATTGGACCATAACCATAAGCAAATCACCAGTTTAGCTTCATTATGGGAGAAAGCGAAACACTTGGAAGGAGCAGAGATTCACAATGGAGTTTGAAGACCTGTCTAACCATTGCACTAAATTCTGACTGGGAATGACCTGCCTATATATTGTCATACCGAATACCACATCATCTGCAGCTGGTGATGGACGAGCTCATTAACCAACAGTTGTAAGGCAGTATTATTAAAGAAAGTACCAGCCCTTGGGGAGTACCAGTGGTGACAGTTCCAAAAAAATATTGTATGAATGGCATGAAAACATATCAATTTTGTTATCATTGTAGATACCACAATAATCTTATGACTATAGATGCTTATCCAATTGCAAATATAATGGAAACTTTGGATAATTTGGGGCAGTGCAGGTATTTTTCCACCTAGTATCTAAGAGGTGCCTATCACCAGATACAAGTAGCATCCAAGGACTGGCTGAAGATGGAACTTAACGGTTCCTCTGGGACACTACCAATATCGTCATATGCTGTTTGGATTGAAGCCATGTTTCAGCATTTGTTACACAGTTTTACAAGGGTTAAAACCAAGGCAATGAATGGTATATCTGGATGACATAATTGCCTTTTGTGAAGGGTACTGAAGAACATGTGATACAGCTAAGAGAGGTATTATGTAGCTGTGGGCAGTGCACCTAACATTCAGTACAAAGAAGTATCACTTTTAGCTACAGGAAGTACAATATTTGGGTCATGAAGGACTCCAAACAGACCCAAGGTTGGTAAAAGCTGTGAAGGTTTTTCCAGTATCATGTTTGAAGAAGGAACTGCAGCCATTTTTGGGATTATTCTGGAAAGTTTGCAGAGTAGGCACAACCTCTCAAAACAAAAACTGAATACCAAGATGGAGGGTGGTGTTAAAGAGCATGTATACCCTGAAGGGTAAGACAAAAAAATTCTTCACTCATTATCAAGGGCCGTACCAAGTGACCAAGATGACCTCGCCAGTGTACAACAGTTGTCCAAGTTGAGTGTATACATCCCTTTCAGGGCGCACCAAACTCTTAACCATTACAGGTGACAGTCCGAAGAAAGGTTGAAGGAGGCATGACGGGGATAGGTACCTGCACAATACTTTATGTATTAGGAACTATGGTTAAGGCAATATAAAAAGAAAGGGATAGCTTATTAAAAATTCTATAGGTGTTAACAGTTAATTGGGGATATCATGTGGGCTGTGTATTTAAGTTGATTCTGGTGTCTTGTAAGTGTAATAACTACATTTTTTAAGAGAAATTACGGTAATCTTGGTGTGCAGTGATTTTTGCTCATGATGTTCATTCCATAGTAGTACAAACTGTGACAGAGACTTATAAGACAGAGCTGTGTCTTGGGTAGACAGGTGTGGGAGAATGCTCATGGAACATCCTCATAATACAACCATATTTCCAGAAGACAGGGCCTCATTGGATATAGCCCACATATGACCCAGTTGTATCACCACTTGCTATGAGCAGGAATGTTCAATGGGAGCAGAATGCAGTTTCAGCTTACCCTAGCATTGTCACCAAATAGCAGCTGGTGTACAAGCCACTGCTAAACTCTGATTAAAATTACTTTCAGATTGATGTTTCAGTGAATCAAATGGTAGGGATCAGTCGCCATCCCATAATAGTGGCACCACATGCTCTCACTGTTGCCTATTTTGTAGTTACGAACAGCAACTAGTGAAGCATAGATGGCTGTGCGCTGGCAGCACTGCCTTCTACCACGGCAATCTGCCAATCACAAAGTAATTTTCATTGGAGTATAGACAAGGTAGTTCTGGGTTCTGAGCAAGTGCCACTAAAGAAAGACCACTCTAGAGTGTCTTCATCTGGCACTCCAGGAGGCTCCAGGTCGTCAATTCTGGGGTGGGTATCCGTGTCCCTGGCCTGCTCTTCACAGCCACTGCAGCATGAGCCCGCTGTCCGTCAGACTTGCCTATCTTACATCAGCAAAGTTCGTGCAACCTCGCACTTGCTCTCTTACACTTCTCGTATACTTTGCATACTTTGGTGGAAGTTGCCAAAGATTACCAATGCTGTCTTGCCTAATGACAGTAGAGAGAGCACTTGTACTCAGCCACATGGATGGCACAGCCAAATGAGCACTTTTTCACAGCCATGCTGATGTGGCTTTTAAATTATTTTTCAGAACAATTCTTTTTGTCAAACATATAATCGGATACAGTGGAACATTGCATAGCGAGCAGAATTCATTCAGAATATCACTCATAGTGCGAGACACTCATTAAGCGAAACAATTTATCCCATATACATTAATGTAAAACACACTAATGGGTTCCACACAGAAAAAGTACTAGAAGTTTATCTTGTTCATGCCACTTATTCAAGAAAATTATACACACAGTATTATGTACTTTGTTATTCATGATACATAACTAATTCTTTTTTTACTAGAAAGCTATCTATAACCATTTGTTCCTGCCGACGCTTCAACACTTGGCAAAAATGCAACACAGCATGATCGTCAAACAAATTTGTAGTGTGTATAGCCACTGCATTATTGCGGCGATGATTTCCAGTGTAAGATGCAACTGACTACTATGGTTTTTCTGTTCTTACACCAGACGATTGCTGCTTTGCTGTTACTGCCTCCTCCTCCTCCTCTAAAGAACTCCTCTACACGGCTTCTTGCTGTGAAAGACACTGCGGTTCCACAAGCTCTTCAGTGGTCATTTCTTGGCTGTGATCTTCCACAAGCTCATCGGTATCACTGATATCCACTTCTAGTCCCATACTCGTCCACAAAGACGCAATCTCGTTGACTACAAGTTCCACAGGTACTGACTCAAATGCCTCAGAGACACAATCGACAATGCATTCCAGCCAAAGCTTCTTCCAAGCAGAAGTGACAGCTCTTTTAGAAACCCCTTCCCACAGCTCTACAATCATGTTGAAGCACAAAAAAAGATGTTGACGTGATATTTCCAAAACTCTCTGAGAGTGAGATTGGTAGCTTCAGTCAACTCAAAGCAATGCTCAAAGAGTGGTTTAGTGTAGAGCTTCTTACAGTCAGAAATAATCTGCTGGCCCATAGGCTGGAGTAACGGAGTGGTGTTGCAGGCAGAAATTGGATCTTGATGAACTGCAATTCATCAAGGAGGTGGTCTTATAGACCTGGAGAATGGGTAGGAGTGTTGTCCATAACAAGCAAGACATGGAGTGGCAGATTCATCTCAAGCAAATATTTTTTTACTGAAGGGCCAAATACTTCATTGATCCCATCACAAAGATCACGTGCCACCCAAGCCTTGTTGTTGGACCTTCACATCGTATTTAACCTGCTACACTTCCTGAAATGGTAAACAAGCAGTGGTTTAATTTTCAAATTGTTTCTTGCATTGACACAGAATAGCAGTGTGAGACGGTCTTTCATTGGCTTGTGACCTGGCAGTGCATTCTCTTCTGCTGTTATAAAGGTAGGCTTCAGCATCTTTTTACAGAGTAGATCCATCTCGTCACAATTAGAAACCTGTTGTGGCAGATAACCCACAGAATCTATGAGCACCTTGAGGCTGCTGATGAAGTTTTCTGCTGCCTTTGTGTCAGAGCTGGCTGCTTTGCCATGCCTCACAATGCTGTGGATGCCGGTTCTTCTCTTAAACTTCTCAAACCAGCCATGGCTTCCCTTAAAGACTTCTTCAGCTGCTAATGATCATAATGCTTCCTTTACGAGATCGGCAAAAATCATTCTCACCTTCTCACAAATGATGTTCTCATTAAGAGTGTCGCCTTGCAATTGCTTTTTATTTATCCATAAATGGAGCAACCTTTCGATTTTGAGGTAATCCATCGACCAGACATTTCCAGAACACGAAATCATTGTTTAGATAATCCTGTCACTCCCTTCGAAGCATCTATCTCCTTAATTTTGTCGTCCTTCTTGAGGATACTGCAAATAGTTGATGTTGACCGACTGTATGTGCATACTAAATCACCAACACTTGCACCACATTCGCGTTTTTCAATGATTTTACATTTCATTTCTACAAGCCATTCCCTTTCTCACATGTTTGTCTTCTTGTGGCTTTATCTTTGGAGACATTTCTCCAAAGGTTAATAAAATTTGCACACAAAAAATCACTGTGTGAATACAAGTTTAGAAAAATGTGTGATCACAAGCTGCAGTAAGATGGTAGCAGAAAGAGTGCTAAACCCAGACTCCAATATGCACTAAAGACATTGTTCATATGCTGCTGCTGACAGTGAGAATTGTTCAAATTGTTGAATGTTTCCCCTGTCACACACAAACAGCCGATGACATCACACTAAATCATCATCATTTGTTATGCAAAACATCACTCGTTAAGTGAGCCATTTTTTTACAATTTGTCTTGCTCATTGTGCAAATTGCATGTTATGGGAGGTGCTCATTAAATAAGGTTCCATCTGCCATTGTGACACTAAAGAAAATATGTTCTACATATACAAAGAGGATATTGATGCATTACATCTTCTGAAATCGTCTTTACTTCAACTCACAATCTTCTTCGGCAGAAACTGAGAAATCATCAATTTCGCTGTAGTTTTGGTAAATAATTTGTTGTGATTACAAATTACCTTCACTACTAAAATTACATTCAAAATACAATCATTTTTTATATCATAACATCATTTATGCATGTAGTTTGTTGTAGGTCTATTTTGATCATGAACAGTAACAAAGGTGAACTATTTGTTTTTAAATTCTGGGCAAAACATTCTGCAATGACTGCAGTTAGTGCAGAAAGATGAAAAAGTTTTCCAATCATCTCTTGACATTTTCTCCATAAAAAAACTGCCAGTGTGCTGCAATATTATAAACTTTTATCTCTTCAAACCCACTGACTCTTCCAAAATTTCTGAATCTCAAAAAGTTCTGTATAACTGCATAGACCCATGTGGGAACAAAAAACTGTTCCATATTCTAATGTGAAGCTTACTCAGAGACAAACCTAAAACACTTCCGGGTGACTTGGACATCCGGCAGCACTCCACAAACGTTTTAGGAGGTCTAAAGATGTAAGTCTGTTGATGTTAGTCGTTAGCAACTGAGTCCTAACTTTGTTCACTCACATTCTAGCACAACATAATACATGGAAACTGCATAACTATATCAATGATATGCCCAATTTGATAGTGTTAGCAGCCTTTGTACAATGGATGATGGAGCTCCAGACTGAAAGTTTCTATTGGCTGCATTCTTATCTTTGGCTACTTGTGCAGAGTACTTCTGAATGTTAGCAGCGAGAGGAGGGAAGAACTGGCAAGTGAACAGTCAGTTGAATTGTGTTGTGTCAATAGTGTAACTGCTAAGGCCATCTGATTATGAAGTATTTTTGTGTTGCATTTGCTAACTGTAAAGAAAGTAAAGCTGTGCTCAACACAAAGGTTAGTTTGATCACTGCAATACTTTATTAAGCATGGTGGTTCGTTTGACTTCCTCCCACCTCTGAACCTACTTATAAAGCCAGTCAGAAGTGGACCTGCAGTTCAACATGTGCTGCAAAACACGGCAGAACTTGACTTTACATTTTTCTCATTGTTAGAGGTGAACATGTGACAAGTAACAAAAATAATCACACAACCAACAGGGGACTGAACCCATAATCTTTGGCTTTGTAGTCTGAAACTTAACCCACTGAGCCACATTTATATACAGTCCATTAATAAGTTATTCATCAAAAAGAAATTGCACTGAGCTAATGGAACAAATAACAGTGATCGAATTTGGTACAAGAAATAAACAAAGAAAATGCAATGTCATTTTATGTTATTCATTATTTAAGTTACAAATAACTTATTCAGGGATACATTTGTTCGAATGATCTACTTATTCGAATAATTATACAGATTTAAATTTATTTCAATAATGTCCATCACTGCTTACTACAACATCTTGTACTTCCTTCTTCTTTCCGTTCATTGCAGTTAATGTTATCAATGATAATGAGTCCTATTAGTACATTCACTCGATTTACACACAAAAGTCTACAGTGTAGCTGGATTGAAGTTTTTTTGTTAATTGCAAATAAATTTGATAGTTATAATCTGCTGTCAGACTCAAAAGACCACATGCAAGAATGATTTCATCAGCGACTCTTTCATGCAAAGCTAAATCTAGAAAAAGCCTAGGAATATATAAGATATAACAAATAAGAAATATAAAACATAACATGAGTACCAGCCACACATAGCACAAAAATATTCTGATGTAAGTATCAATGTCAATATCTATACACCTAGGTACATAGTGAGTGCTGGTGATGACCTTGTTGTGTCCCATATTTATACAAATAACTGAGGCCAGTAGATGGCACTAATGCTAGCTTGCATGAGTAACCAGTATTGTAAAATCAATAGCTCAAATGCAGTATGCATAGTCATAGTTTATATGGTGGAATGAGTATCTGACAATGAGATATTAACTGACATACAATATGTGGAAATAAAATCCATACTTAAAATCCATATTAAACATGTAAAGAGTGATAATAGAAAGCTCACAACCTGGCAAAGCAAATAACACACAGTTGTGTAAGAGTCAGAATAAAACATTTAAAATTAACATCACATCTATTAATCAGAACCTTTCACCATGACAAAGCAACTAAACGTAAGTGTAAGTGTGAGGTAATTAACAAGACAAAGACAATTAATTAAAACCTCGATAGTGAATAACACATTCAAAATGGAATCTGACTGGTGCTGCTATATGGCTTCTCTGTAAGAAGTTTTCATTTTCCTGTAGCAGTGCTTGTAGAAGAAGGCTCAGGCTGCTGTTGGCTGGCGTATACAGCTGCATGCCAAGTTGCTGCAGCATGTGACATTGCTCAAACTGATAGGTTTCTGAATACATCACAATAAGCATTCAAGTTGAACTAATTCTGCTCATTCAGCAATAACCCTGGTCACCATTTTCTATATATGTAAATTTTCATTTCCTCCAGTAGGTTCAACACTCATCCTTTTTGTGCCTTCTGCAATACTTCCATATTATCCTCTACATTTCCTGCCACATGTTTTCCTTTATCCAAATGTGTATGGAATGTGCTATTACGAGGGTGATTCAAATGAAAACCTTAAATTTGTAATAACAAATCGAAATTTCGTGCCATTATCCTGTAAATTGGTAAGCGTGCTACAAACAGCGTGCAGAATGGCCTGTAGGTGGCAGCATAGTGCAGATGCACACATATCGTCACAGTATCAGTATAAAGATGGCCGCCCGACTTGCGAGTTGCACCAGGGAAGAACAGTGTTCTGTTATTCGGTTTTTGCATAGTGAAGGTGTGAAATCTATTGAAATTCATCGATGAATGAACGTTCAGTATGGTGATGCATGTTTGTCACAGCAGCAAGTCTACGAATGGAGTAGGAAGTTCGCAAATGGTGTGACTTCGGTGGAAGATGCTCCTCGTCCAGGTCAGGCACAACGAGTTGTGACTCCACAGAACATAGCAGCATCTGAAGCCATAGTGAAGGAAAACCGCCGAGTGACACTGAATGACACTGCGCCATGTTTATAGATTAGTCATTGGTGCCACGTCAGGTGATTCCTGAAATGAGAGAACGACGTGTTGATGCTTGTGAAGAACTTCTTCGGTGCTTTGAACGAGAAGGTGATGGTTTTCTTCCAAGAATCGTTACTGGGGACGAAACCTGGGTACACTTCCACCTACCAGAAACGAAGAGGGCGAGCAAGGAATGGCGCCATTCCTTATCACCAAAACCAAAGAAGTTTCGAACAGAACCATCAGCAGGGAAGGTTATGCTGACTCTTTTTGGGACAAAAAAGGCGTCATTTTGGAGCATTAACATGCCTAGAGGGACCACTGTCACTTTGCATCATACACAGATCTCCTAAAAAAATCATCTGCGGCCTGCAATCAAATCAAAGCGACGTGGATTGCTGTCAGCAGGTGTCCTTTTGCAACATGACAATGCAAGGCCCCACGCTGCCCGTATAACAGTTGCAATAACCACAGACCTGCATTTGGAGTGTCTTTCTCATCCACCATACTCACCAGACCTTACCTTAACCCAAGTGATTTCCATATGTTTGGACCACTCAAAGATGCAATGGGAGGAAAGAAGTTCCGTTCTGACGAAGAGGTACGCCATGCGGTGCACGAGTGGTTGCGCGGACTACCAAAAGAATTTTTTTTTCTAAAGGAATTTAGGCATTTTGTAAGCACTGGAGGACTTGCATTGAGCGTGAGGGAGAATATGTTGAAAAGTGATACAACTTTGTACCACTTCTGCACAATAATTAGTATTTAGAAAAATATTTAAGGTTTTCATTTGACTCACCCTTGTATTTTGGCTACATATATGCTCTCTAAAATCTTTCTTGAAATTCCTTCCCACATTACCAATATGAAACTTTTCACAGTACGAGCAGTTGATCTTACAGACACTGGATTCTAAATATTTGTTGCTGTTGTTGTCAAACTTTGGGGCATAGTCTAGAACCAACTGTACTTTTCATTTTCATGGAAGTTTGTGCAATTCTGTCAGAAAATGCATTATTTAGAGCCATGATCAAAAGGTTGCTAAAACTACCACTCACCCATAACTAGGGCAAATGGATGCAAGTACTGTAACGTCACAAATCTTTATGACAAGCTAAAGTCACAAATACATATCAACAAGGGGACAGCAGCTCCAGAGAGCAAGTGGTTTGTTGCTGTCATCCAACAGGGCACTTTCCAACAGAATTAAACAAGCCTACAGAAAAATGAAAATAAAAATTGGATTTCAAACAAAAGAGCAGTTGGTTCTAAGCTACAGCACACAGTTGGCAATCTACAGCAACAAATATTTAGAATTTCAAGACTCATTTTAGAGAGCAAACATATAACCAAAATTAAGAGTACATTCCATACACATCTGAATAATGAAAAACATATGGCAGGAAACATAGAGGATAATATGGAAGTGTTGCAGAATGCATGAAGACAATTGTTGAACCTATGGAGGAAATGGAAATTTACGTACATAGGAAACAACAACCGTGATTACTACTAAATGAACAGAGTGAGTTTAACTTGAATGCTTATTGCGATATATTCAGAAAAACCTACTCTTCTGAGCAGCGCCACATGCCACAGCAACTTGGTGTGCAGCCATATCCACCAGCCACTAACAGTGAGGAGACTGGGCCACCTCATGCAAGCACCACCATAGAAAAACAAAAATTTCTTGCAGAGAAGCTACGAGGTGGAGCCAGTCAGCTTCCACACTGAATGTGTTACTGACAATTGAGGTATTAATTAACAGTCATAGTCTTGTTAATTATCTTATACTTATGATCACAGTTAATTGTTTTGTCATGGTGAAGGGTTTCAATTAATAATGTGAAGTTAAGCTTTTAAACTTTTTATTATGACTGTTACAATCTTGCATGTTATTTACTTTTACTCTTTACAAGTTTTATGCAGATTTTAAGTATGGATTTTATTCCCACATACTGCATGTCAGTTTATGTTTTATTGTCAGATGCTCATTTTTCCATAGGAACTGATGTTAATTAATGACTACATATATTGCATATTAACTGTTGAATTTACAATACTGGTTACTAAATTACACTAGCATCAGTGCCCTCTACTGGGCTCAGCTATTTGCATAAATACAGGAAGGACCCGAGCCATCACCAGCACTCACTACGTGTCTAGGTTTTTGTTTTTGTTTTGCTTTAGGGTGAAAAAAACAACTGGGGTCATACTCACCCAAGTCAAAACTATAGAACATGAACACCGAGAGGAGTTAAACGATTATATGTTAGTCCCAATGGACAGAATAGGAGACGCCTAAAAACAGGCACATGGAAAAAGGGCTAAAAAAACACCATGCAGAAATGGACGTCCAAAACTAAAAATGAAATGGTCTTCGCCATATTGCTTCAGAGGATAAAAAGTAAAATGCGGTCAACAGCCTGTGCATCACTCGCTAAAACGGCTGATAATCAGACAGCAAACCAAAGCTGGAACATAAAAAAAGGGGCATTCCATCAGGAAGTGGCTGACAGTTAAAATTTGGGCACAGTATGTACAAAGTGGTGTGGAAGCACCACTTAACAAATGACAATGGCTAAAAAGGCAGTGCCCAATATGCAACTGAGTTAAAATAATCTCCTCCCAGCGGGAGGGCCGAGAGGTTGTCCAAGGTACCGGGAGAGGCTTAATGAGCCGAAGCTTATTTCCATGATGGGGGGACCATTGGGATGCCAAAGGGACACCACCTCCTAACAGACAGAAACGCAGAGATCATCAAAGGGAATACATGTACTCGTGGGCTGAGGTACTAGGACTGCAGCCTTGGCAGCAGTGTCAGCAGCCTCATTTCCTGGCAGACCAACATGACCAGGGACCCACAGAAACATGACACTGGTTCCATGACGAGTGAGCAAGTGACAGTTTTCCTGGACCCGCTGCACTAAGGGATGAGCAGTGTACAGCACATGTAGGCTTTGGAGGGCACTGAGTGAGTCTGAGCAGATGACACAATTGGGAAGGCTGTGTTGCCGGATGTACTCTGTGGCCTGATACAAGGTGAAGAGCTCGGCTGTGAATACTGAAGGAAGTGCCGGAATCTGATATTGAAAGACATGGGTGCCAATGACGAAGGCATACCCGACCCCATGGTCAGTCTGAGAGCCATCAGTGTAGACAAAGCTACTATAGAGAAGTTCCATGTGAAGGTCGTGAAACTGGAGGCAATAGACCAAGGCTGGAGTAGTGTCCTTAGGAAGCGAATGAAGGCCAAGGTTGACATGGGCCGCTTCACGAAGCCAAGGTGGTTAAGGGTTCACACTCGCCAGGAAAGTTGCAGGTAGTGTGAAGTTAAGCCACCGTAGCAAGTGGCGAAAGCGTATTCCAGGAGGTAACAGAGAAGAGGGACAAGCCCCATACTGACAATCAAAGGATGATCAAAGGAGGAGGCATAGGAGGAGCGGCCATGCATGGCAGACAAATGCCATGAATACCTGCTGAGGAGAAAGTCACAGTGGTAGTTCAGCAGCTCCAGCATACACACTCCAACCGGGCTAGTGTAAAAGGTGCCTGTGGCCACATGGATGCCACGATGGTGAATAGTGTTGAGACGGCATAAAAGGGATGAGTGTGCAGATACATAAACGAAACACCAATAGTCGAGTTTCGTGGAAAAGGGACCGGTACAAACGAAGGAGTGTGGTCTGATTGGCACCCCAGGAAGTACCATTGAGGACACGTAGGAGATTGAGGGACCGCATACAGCGGGCTGCCAGGTAAGACATAAGGGAGGACCAAGAGAGTTTCCTTTTGAGCACGAGCCCCAGAAATTTCATAGTTTCAACGAACAAAAGGGCAACAGGCCCAAGATGTAGAGATGGTGGGAGAAACCATTTGCACTGCCAGAAATTTATACACATGGTTTTTTCAGAGGAAAAGCGAAAGCCATTGTCGATGCTCCAGGAGTAAAGACAATCAAGACAGCGCTGAAGACGCCGCTCAGTGAGACAGGTCCGTGGAGAACTGCAATAGATAGATGTCGAGACTCGAGCCACCACACCAGCCGGGCATGAATCATACGTACCATCACCTTGCAAATGCAGCTGGTAAGAGAAATGGGGTGGAAGCTAGAAGGAAGGTTTTTGTCCTTACCGGGGTATGGGTATGACAGTGGCTTCACGCCAGCATCCAAGAAATGTGCCCTCTACCGAGATGCGGTTGTACACGTTGAGCAGGAAGTGCTTGACTGCAAGAGAAAAGTGCTGCAACACCCAAATGTGAATGGCATCTGGCCCTGGGGTGGAGGATCAGGATGAACTGAGAGCATGATATATCTCCCCCATAGTAAAGACGGCATTGTAGCACCCATAATTCTGAAAAGAGAAGGGCATCGCCTGAGCCGCCTCCACTTGTTTCCGATGGAGGAAGGCAGGGTGATAGTGGGAAGAGCTCGAAACTTCCGCAAAAAGGTGGCCCAAGGTGTTGGAGATAGCAATAGGGTCCACAATGACATCGTCAGCGACTGTCAGGCCAGAAATTTGGCAATGGATCTTGGTTCCACAGAGACGTCAGAGGCTGGCCCACACAACATAGGAAGGTGTGGAACTGTTAAAAGAACTAATGAATGAAATCCAACTAGTTCTTTTGCTATACCGAAGAACACGACGACACACTGCATGCATCTGTTTATAATGAATGCAGTTTGCCAGTGTAGGGTGATGGTTAAAAACGCGGAGAGCACGTCTATGTCGTGGCATGCCTCAGTCCTTCAAGGGACTGGGACATGACGTGGTAGAGAAAAAGTGTGGGGAATGGAACGTTCTGCAGCAGTAAGGATAACATTTGTGAGATATTTGATCTGGGCATCACAACTGGGGAAATCTTGTTCGAAGGTCACCAGGGCAGAATAAAGCTGACAGTCAGCCCTAGGAAGCTGCCATTTAGACGTGCATGCAGATGGAGTAGGGGTCAGCAAATGGGTAGCACACAGGAAATGGTCACTTGAGTAGGTGTCAGAAAGAACAGACCACTCACGATGATGGGCGAGCTCGGCAATGCAGAGGTACAGGTCCAAATGCGAATAGGTGTGCAAGGAGTCGGAAAGGAAAGTGGGTGCTCCAGTGTTAAGGCAGAAAAAGTTAAGTTGGTTAAGAAGGTCAGCCAAGAGGACACCTGTCTGACAGAGAGAACCCCAAATAGGATGATGTGCATTAAAGTCACTGAGTGGCAAAACTGGGGGGGGGGGGGGGTGCAGCTGCCCAATAAGTTGAAGAAAGTCTGCCCTGGTGACAGCGAATGATGGGGGGACATAAATGGTACAGAGGGAAAAAGTCAGGTGGGGAAGGAAAAGGCAAACTGAACAGCTTGAAGATGGGCGGTCAGCGAGATGGGTTGACTACGAATGTCATCTCATATGAGCAGCACAATGCCCCCATGAGAGGGAATGCCAACCTCAGGGGGAAGGTCAAAATGAATCGGTAAGAAATATGACAGCTCAAAGTGGTCGTGAGGGTGCAATTTCATTTCCTGAAGGCAGAATACAAGGGGATGCTGCGACACTAGAAGCAGTCGTAATTCCTCTTTGTGAGACTGAAGGCTTCGAACGTTCCATTGGAGGAGAGTCATGATGAAGAGATGTGGGGGTGTCACCTCTGCGGCTGCCAAGTGACAGCTGGGGAAGAGGCGCAACTACAGAGCACAGAATCAGGAGGATCCTGGTCCATGGGGTCCACAGAAGCATCAGCTTGCTTGTGCAGTCAGTCTGTGGAGTCCAACACCAAAAAACGATTGTTGGTGTACACTGGAGACATGGAGGCTGGCCAGGCGAAGGTATTATGTGCTGACACCTTCAAAGAGGATCTTCAAGGTGGCAAAGGAGAAGACTGTTTGCCTTTGGAGGACTTCTTCGAGCCTTTCCAGGTAGATGAAGACTCGGCTGTTGTTTGGCTGGAAGGATGGAGGAAGTCTTCACGGGAGTACTCCCTCTGTCCTTTCCAGCCTACCAGCTGTGTAGCTGGTGGTTTCACCCCTTGAGGCGAGAGTTTGATGGCTTGTTGCACAGATGGACGGGGTGGATGGCAATGCTACCTTGACACTGGGTGATTTCATGACCTCAGAGGTAAATTGCAGGTCGCATGTCTGCGTGGCCATGTCCTTCATGGAGCAAGGGGTAACAACAACAGAACTATAGGTACCAGGCAAGAAAACACAGGGTTTGCAACTGGCCAGTAACTTGCGAGCAACTGGATAAGGCACCTTTCTTTTTCTTTACCTGGATCTCTTGGACAGCTCGCCCATCAAGATACACGGGACACTCTCGAAAGGAGGCGGCATGGCCGCCAGTTTAGTTCATACAGCATGAAGAAGGAGGTGGACTATCACTCCTGTGTGCAACCCTACCACAGGTGACACACTTGGCTGGGTGTCGACAAGATGTTCTAGTGTGATCAAAATGATGACACTGGTAGTAACACATCGGGTTCGGAATGTATGGCCAGATGCTGATAATTTCATGGCCTGCTTTGAGCTCGAATGGAAGCACCACTCAATCGAAGGTGAGAATGAGAGTGAGGGTAGGCACTAAGGAGAAATGTACCTTTTTCATTACATGATGAATGGCAATGACACCCTGATTGGAGAGGTCAGACTGCATTTCGGCCTTCGTTAGATCATCGAGCAGCCTGGTGGAAATTATACCACAGGAAGAATTAAAAGTTCTGTGGGCCTCGACACAAACAGGGTAACCGTGGTGAAGTGAGGCAAGCAAGCGGTAGTTGTGCTTGAGAATCAGAAGTGGTCTCCAAACGCAAAGTGTCATTCCATAAACAAGAATAGGATTTCACAGGGCCAGCAATTGCATCTACACCTTTCTGAATAATAAACGGCTTTACCGTGGCGAAGGAGTGACCATCTTCACCATGTGAGACCACGAGGAACCGTGGTGCAGCAGGAAGGGTCTTTGAATCATTAGCCTCGTTGCATTTACGTTTTGTAGAAGTTGACTTGGAAGATGATCGACTCATCGCGAGCAGATCCCCCATCGTCTCCGATGGTGCGCTCCTTCCAACTGGGGGCCTCCTTCAAAGGGGGTGCACCCGCCTTCGGTGATTGTTCACACCTTGGGTCACACCTCCCAAACACCTGATGGAGGGACCAATCGGCCGTCTGGGAAGGTTACAGCTCAGGCAATCACCCCTCCCTGGGCCTGGCCTGTACCAAGGGGTACCCGCGAACCCTACCTGTCAACCTGGTGTAGCGGGACTTTGAATTTCGCCGCGCTGCACTCGTTCCCTCAGACATGAATTGTGCCGTCGCAGTGGTATGAGCGCTCGACGGCAGAGAAAATACTAAAATTGTAACTCTTTTTTGTTTTTCTATCTGTTTCTTGATTGTCTCTTGATAGCCGAAGCTTAAGGCAGACGTGATCTGATGAAGACGTTAAAAAAACTTATTAGCTAGTCTTGATCTGATTTTAATGTGTAGACATATTGTGGAAGTTGTTAAGAAATTCGGAGGATGGAAATAGCAAAGTAAATTAAATTGCATACAGTATCAAGATAATTGGTATAAATTAGTGATTCCTGGACGATTGCAAGATTTCGGAGCAGACTTTTCACGCCGAAATGAAGGAGATTTTTGAAGACCTGGACGCCGCACGAAAGAAGACAAGTTAGCCTGGTAAAGGATGAACTCTTATCTACGCCACTTCCCCTGTCAGTTACATTTTCTTATTCTCTGTTTCTTTTCAATAATTTTTGTAGTGGAAATTGGTTTAACTTTTGCTCAAAAATGCCACAAGGACCACCCCAACTATAGCTTTTCTGTAATACGAAGTCCGATCTGCATTTCTTTCTTTCTTTCCCTTTTTTCACGGTCATTAACGATTTAAAAAAAAAATCATTTTCACTTACGATTTCTTCCTTCATTTTCAACCTTTTTTTCTTTTTCTTTTCTTCTCTCTTTTCTTTTTTTATTAACCACTACACTGGGGCAGGGAATTACGCGTTACCCGGTCAACAGTTGTGTGTCAGACGCGTGGGCTGGCTGTCAGGAGTGCACAAGGAGAAAGAAGAAAAAAAGAGGATCCTCAAATGTCGAAGCAGAGGAATGGGAGGAGAAGGGAAAGAAAGAAAGGAAAAGGGAGCGAGAAACAAAGGTGAGACTGTTCACACGTCACCGACAGAATGCAGAACATTCCCAAGAACCCAGACATGTTCCCCAAGGGAGGGGAAAAAGAATAGCAAGAGGATAGACATGCAGCATGAAAGCGAATAAATGCTGCAAAGGCTGGGGCTCCATGGTAGCCAACTATGAACCCACTAAAGAGTGGTGAGCCTCCTGCGAGCACGTGCCTAGGTGTATAGATACTCACGTTGATACTTAAATCAGAATAATTTTATGGTATGTAGGGGGTATGCATGGCTGTTAAACATGTTATATTTTTTGTTATATCTTATATATTCCTAGACCTTCTGTAGATTTAGCTTCAGCTTATTTTGTCACCCAATTGCTTTTCTATTTGTAAGAGATCTGAAGGCGGCGATAGCCACACCAGTAATTGTGTATTGTACACTTATATTTTGGAAAGAGCTTCTATTTGCAGCAAAAACTGTACACTGTATATTTTCATATTACGAAAGTACAAATATGAATCCCACCAAATACAGCACGGAGCTTCCACAGCACTGAAATTGAGATTGAGACAGGCTTTTGTCAGCCAGTTATAGCACATGTCACATGATCTCGCCAGACTATGACAGCAGATTTTCAGAACATAGGACATGTGATGCAACCAGCCAATAGCAATATCATTGTTAAGTTGCATGAAAACACAAATAGGAAAAGTTAATTGTTTAAATTAATAAGTACACAGAATACCTATAAGAAAAGCTAAATTTTCACATATAATATTGGTCATCAAAAATTTTTTGCTGTTTTTTTCCAAGAGTGTGGTTAGGTAGGATCGTAAAAGCACAGCTAAAATTGCATCAGCTGAACGTTTCTGACAAGCACGATTATAAATGTCACTGCTATGCGCCAATCATTTCGTGGGTTACCTGGCTGAACACAGGTTCTGCCGAGCACTCCCACTTTTCCATAGATATGCCAATTATGTGTGAAATTGCTCAAGAACTCACCTCACATTTCCTTTAAGATAGTTATACTTTTTGCCACCGTTCTTACATAATTTGTAATCTATGAAAGAACTAAAACCAATATGAAAAACTAAGCTTGAAGCTTGATCTACTAAACACTAAAGTGCTAGTAAAATTTTAAATAGTGGCATAAATCGCTAGTGTTCTGGGTCTGAAATTTTTCTGAGTGGCTGATCGTCACAGTGTTAAGTTTTGAATTAGAGTCAAACACTCCGCATTTTAAGACATTCATTTTTGAAAGTAACATAGTCTTCATCCTAAAACCTTTGATACATTTTGCAGTTGACCAATGCCTGTGTGAAAACTGTGTTTTGTTGACGTAATGGCGCATTTTCTTTGCAACTGATGTTTTATTTTAGTGTTATTCTCTTGTTTACATTTTACTGCTACAGTATTAGTCTGCAGTAGTGGGCTAAAGCAAAATACTTTGTTATCATATTGGTTCTTACCAGTCAAAATTACAAAAACTTAGCTGAAAATTAAAACTATGAAAAATTCCAAGGATTCTAAAATATTCCCGGGTTTTTCCTAGGGTGTACACACCCTGTTATATTATTTTTAGTTTTATGCCAATCACTACACAGTTTCTGTGCAATAAATTGACAAATGCTCACACTTTACTAGGATGAGAAAAACTAATCTGGCATTACCTTGTTGAATACATCATCTAAATGTCTACTTTGTATATTCTAGAGAAATCCCGATGATGCTCAGCCAAGAGAGTTGGGCAGAATTTATTACAAGCATCTATCCACCATACTGCATATTACACACTCTTGCAGATCTTGATCTCTTACTCTGGTGCAGCAATCATGAGTCTTCTATTATATACAAACAGTTAAGGAAGCCTGTTTGTGTGGCCATCCTCCGCAGCAAGCATATAAATACTTCTAAACTGCCTTTTCCTGCTGCTAATTATTTTATTTAATCCATACGCATTTCGCCTTCTTCTGTTTTAAGGCATCATCATTGGGATCTATAATGATACGGTTTTGTTAGTTATAGATTATCAAAGAGTTCACTTTGCGATTTTTTGTAAAAATGTAATTACTTACGATTTGCTGATCTGTGTTTCCTCACATGTGGTCTCGAGGTCGCACTACCACTTTTTATCACTGTTCTATATTCACCTCTTCGTGTTTTTGCCCTCCACACACTGTTCATCATGTTTCTCACTCTTTTTTTGTGGTGGACTATCGTTCTTCTGTCACTCGATACAACTATTTCATCGTACACTTCTTTTCACAGCGTAAATATTGCGACTCCATTACGTGTTTCATCGTCTTTGGTATGTTTACCTATGTGTCGCCAACCTAACGAAGTATATGTTCATCACTAACTTCTGTTTATGCTGTTTATACCGCGTGTGTGTGTGTGTGTGTGTGTGTGTGTGTGTGTGTGTGTGTGTGTGTGTGAGAGAGAGAGAGAGAGAGAGAGAGAGAGAGAGAGAGAGAGAGAGAGAGAGAGAGAGAGAGAGAGAGAGAGAGAGGGGGGGGGGGGGGGGGGGGCGGGATAGAGCCGATGGTGAACAGTGTGTGGAGGGCGAAAACACAAAGAGGTGAATATAGAACAGTGATAACAGTGGTAGTGCGACCTCCAGACCAGATGTGAGGAAATGCAGATCAGTAAATCGTAAGTAATACATTTTTACAAAAAAATCACGAAGTGAACTGTTTGATAATCTATAACTAACAAAACTGCATCATTATAGATCCCACTGATGATGCCTTAAAACAGTAGAAGGCAAAACGCGTATGGATTAAATAAATTAAATAGCAGCAGGAAAAGGCAGTTTGATTTGCAAAACAAGTAGTTACGGAAGCTGTCAAAATATTGCCTAAATGAAAAAAAGAATCTATCTGAAAACTAAAAATCCAAATACAAAAGTCTTGTTTCACCTACTAAACCATGTTATTTTTATTTTACTTTACAATGTTTAAGTTCATTGGCATTAGCCCAGCATATTTTGAAATTTTCTTCTATTTTCCAAGAAATTATTTTGCAGTTGGCTTGGGCCCTGGATTTTTTCCTGCCATCTTTTGTGTGTAATTTCTGTTGTTGTTCATTATAACCATTACTTTTTGCACTATTTTGTTCAATAATCTTTCAAAGGAAATTTTCAAAATAAACATGTTTATTTAATGTCTAGTTTTGTGCTTTTATATCATTAAATTTGTTGATTCAGCTGGTGATTTGTATAATTCTCTTCTTCACTGTGTTTGTGTAGTAGCCACCAGAAAGATCGCGGGAGGCGCACATTGGCACGGCGCGTCACGGACGGTAGTTGCCGCAAGTAGAGTCCCGTCCACCAGAGGGCACGCGAGAATTCGGACGCGACCTCTGCCGGCATGAAAACAACAACAACAACAACAACTACTCCGGCAGCACGGGCCGTGCCCAGTCAGTTATCGGGCATGCCTAGGACACAGTTCCGGTCTACGCTAAGTGCAGTGCGACGTAAA
Organism: Schistocerca piceifrons; assembly: GCF_021461385.2. NCBI lineage: Eukaryota > Metazoa > Arthropoda > Insecta > Orthoptera > Acrididae > Schistocerca > Schistocerca piceifrons. Next base: position 283,763,475 of record NC_060140.1, read on the forward strand.
CGTGAATAGTGTTACTACACAATTGGCGACGAGTAGGGTCGTTCTTTGGCGTGTTGTGTCGTTGTTCCAGTTTCGCAGCTTCTCCACGGCATGGAGGATTTGGTGCGAGATTTGGTTGCGCAGCAGACGGAACTCATGGCCACCATGAAACAAGTGCTTCCGGCGTTGCTCTCCACGCCGTCTGCTCCGGTGCCATTCCCTCCTCCCTTTCCCCGTATGACGAGACGGCGGAGGATTGGGACGCGTATGAACATCGCCTTCGGCAGCATTTCCAGGCGTTTCATGTTTCCAATGCGGAGGTATGTCGTGCTCTCTTCTTGTCTTGGATATCTCCCTCGCTGTATCAAGTTTTGCGGCAGCTAGCGCCATTGCAGGAACCCTCGTCCTTGTCTTTTGACGCATTGTGTTCATTGCTGTCTTCATATTATCGCCGCCGCACGCATGTTGTGGCGGCTAGGGTCGAGTTCTATCAATGCAAGAAACAGCCCCATCAGTCTTACCGGGCGTGGGCCGCTACCCTGCACGGTCTTAGTCGCAAGTGTCATTTTGTCACCGAGCAGTCGCAAGAGTCGTACGCCCACGTTATGGTACGCGACGTCATTGTTCGTTCGGCCCCTGATAGGGAGGTCCGGCAACGGGCCCTGCAGTTAGAAAACCCTTCCCTCGAGGAAGTCCTGTCCATTGCTCAATCGTATGAAGTCTCTCACGCAGCAGGTCAACAGCTGGAAGCTGTTGCGACGTCGTGGCGGTTCAGGGCGGCGCGGCCGCGTCCACTGTGTCGAGGGTGGACGACGTGCGAGCGGTTCAATCCGGCCGTTACGGCCGCTCCCGCACGGCGCGTACACAGAATTCTGGCCGCCGGCCCCTGTTGCCGTCCTGTGCGTCGTGCTATATGCATCATGATCGGTCAGAGTGCCCCCAGCGTTGGGCCGTTTGTCGCAAATGTAATAGAAAAGGTCACATTGCTAAAGTTTGCCGCTCAGCCTCAAAAGAATCGAAGGAAGCAGGTACAGAGGACATAGACGTTGACATTGAGGAAGTTTCATCGTGCCAGGCTCCCGACGCATCGGCACGCAAACTCTTTATCGAGGTGTCGGTTCGGTCGCGCCAGTTACAACTGCAAGTCGATACGGGCGCGGCAGTTTCGTTGTTGAATGCACAAACTTATTCCGACCTTGGATCGCACCCGTTGGCGCCAGTTTACCGGCGTCTACGCGGTTATGGTAAACAGTTCATTCCCCTACTGGGTCAATTCACTACCGACGTGACTTACAAATCAGTCACTCGGCCTATTACTTTTATTGTTGTCAGTGATGCGAGCTCAGCTAACCTTTTTGGCCTGGATGCCTTTCAAGCTTTCGGTTTTTCTATCGCTGACACCATACAGTTGGTCTCCGAAGACGTTCCCTATCAATCACTGGAATCTTTGATCGACTTTCCAGATATTTTTGAGGAGGGCCTAGGGCGTGTTTCAGATTTTGAAGCTTACTTAACGTTGAAGGCGTCGGCTCGCCCGCGTTTTCTACGCGCGAGGCAGATCCCCTTGGCTCTCCGCCCTCAGATAAAGGAAGAGCTAGACCGGCTGACAGCCCTAGGGGTCGTTCTTCCCATTTCTTCGCCCCTCGTTATTGTAAGGAAGCCCTCGGGAAAATTACGTCTTTGTGGCGATTTCAAGGCCACCATTAATTCCCAATTGGTGGTGGACACCTATCCTTTGCCTCGTGCTGATGAATTGTTCTCCTCCGTGGCGGGAGGCCAATATTTTTCGAAAATCAATCTGTCGGAGGCTTATCATCAGATATCACTTGATGAGGACTCCAAACGGTTGGCGGTCGTCAACACTCCGTTTGGCCTTTACCAATACCAGCGGTTGGCCTTTGGAATATCCAGTGCCCCGGCGATATTGCAGCGTTATCTTGAGCATGTAACGTCGACAATTCCTCATTGTATTAATTACCTGAATGACATAATTGTCACAGGCCGCAGCACGAAGGAACACTTGCACAACCTTCGCACCCTCTTTCTCAAATTCAGGTCTGTGGGCTTGCGTTGCAACCTGCATAAGTCAACCTTCTTTCAACCATCCATTGAGTATGTGGGCTACACCATCTCTCGGCACGGTATCCAGCCACTAGGAAGTTTGGTCCAAGGTATCGTAAACCTTCCTCGGCCCGCTTCGCTGAAAGAGTTACAAGCTTTTTTAGGCAAGATAGCCTATTACCACCCGTTCATTCCCAGGGCTTCCACTATAGCCCACCCCCTGTACTGCCTTCTGCACAAGGGTGTTCCTTTTGATTGGTCGCGAGCGAGCGTTCACCTCGTTGAAGGGCCTCCTCACGTCAGCCCCTTGTTTGGCTACTTTTGATCCCCGTAAGCCATTGGTCCTGGCTACAGATGCTTCGCAGTATGGGGTGGGGGCGGTCCTGGCCCATCGCAACGCAGATGGTTCCGAGCAACCACTGGCGTTTGCGTCTAAAACGCTTAGTCCCGCACAGGCCCATTACTCCCAGGTGGAAAAAGAGGCTTTGGCCATTGTCTACGCTGTTACCAAGTTTCACCCTTTCTCGTATGGCACAAAGTTTCAGTTAATCACTGACCGTAAGCCGTTAATATCGTTATTTGGCCCCGCCTCTCAGATTCCGGATAGGGCGGCCCACAGACTACAGCGCTGGGCCTTGTTCCTCTCTAAGTACCATTATGACATTCATTTTCGCCCTACAGGACAGCATGCCAACGCCGACGCTCTTTCCCGTCTTCCGGTGGGCCCGGATCCTACGTTCGATCGAGAGGAGATTATGTGTTTTCATTTGGATGTGGCGTCCCGCCAAGCAGTTGATGGCTTCCCGATCACTAGTTCTCGAGTCGCCAGGGAAACAGCAGCTGACCCAGTTCTCCAGCAAGAAGTTCGCCTCATTCAGCAGGGGTGGTCATCCCGCCCTCCGGGCCGGGCCTCGGACCCTCTTCGTAATTATTTTCTTCTACGGGACCGCCTCTCGGTCTTGGAAGGCATTCTCCTTCTGGCTACCGATGATACAGCTCCTCGCGTGGTTGTTCCTGCAAGTTTATGACGGGAGGTCCTCACGTTATTACATGCGGGGCACTGGGGTGTTTCCCGTACTAAAACCTTGGCTCGCAGACATGTGTACTGGCCCGGTATTGACAGAGAAATTGAGCACTTGGTGGCCGCCTGTTCCCAGTGTGCGAGCCAACAAGCATCTCCCAGGGCAGCATTCTCTTCATGGCCACCGGCAACCCAAGCATGGGAACGTGTTCACATCGATTTTGCGGGCCCGTTTCTCAACGGTTTTTGGCTCATTGTCATTGATGCTTATTCCCGATTCCCATATGTGGTTCGCTGCTCCTCAACCACTTCAGAAGTTGCAATCCAGGCACTAGCAAAAATCTTTTCTGTGGAAGGTCTGCCAATCACCCTGGTCTCGGACAATGGACCGCAGTTTATTTCGCAGACCTTCCAGGATTTTTGTAGGCGCTTCGGTATTCGGCACATTTGGTCTCCCCCCTTCCATCCACAATCGAATGGGGAAGCCGAGCGCATGGTGCGCACATTTAAGACGCAGATGAAAAAGTATGTGCACGAATTTCCTGCGGAGGAAGCATTGACGTTTTTCTTGACGGCATACCGGACCACACCAATGGGAGACCGCAGCCCCGCAGAGCTCCTCCATGGGCGTCAACCTAGGACTCTGCTGCACCTCCTCCGGCCTGGTCCTCGCCAGTCTTCACAAAACGGAGTACCTGGCTGTCCACTGGGTATGTCAGTCTGGGCCCGTGGGTTTGGTCGCAATCCACGTTGGCTACCAGCGGTGGTCCTGTGCCGAAATGGCCGCCAGCTCTATACCTTGCAGGTGGGGGACCGGGTGGTACGTCGTCACCAAAATCAGCTACGTCCACGTTCGGGCACCCACCCTCCGCCCTCTCGGACACCGGCTTCCCCATTGCCGACACCTGGGTTGGTTTCACAGGGGACGTTGCCTCCTCTCCCCGCTGTGCCTCTGCCGCACTGCGATGGTTCTCAGCCTTGGCAGCCTCCAGTAGCTCCAGCACCGGCATCGCCATCGTTCGAGATGCCCCAGCGAGAGCCGGCCCCCATCGAGGGCCCGGTTTCTCAGGAGGTTGGTTCACCTGTGGTCGTCCCTTCCCCTTCGTCCCCGCCACTGGGTCTTGCTCCTCCCGGGGTGGAACAGGATCCGGAGTTCGCCAGCTTGTCGCCCGTTCTGTCGCGGGCTCCGATTGTGGGACGACGGGGGCCTCTTCGTGTGGGTCACTTCCAGCCGTATTCGAAGGTTCCAGCTCAAGGGTTGGCAGATACCCTCGACTCCGGCCATCCAATGGATGTGGAGGTCATCGCTCCGGCCTGACGCTCCACCTTCCGACGCAGTGGATCACAGTGGCTTCACCCCCCGAAGGAGGAGGAGGAGTGTAGTAGCCACCAGAAAGATCGCGGGAGGCGCACATTGGCACGGCGCGTCACGGACGGTAGTTGCCGCAAGTAGAGTCCCGTCCACCAGAGGGCACGCGAGAATTCGGACGCGACCTCTGCCGGCATGACAACAACAACAACAACAACAACAACAACAACAACAACTCCGGCAGCACAGGCCGTGCCCAGTCAGTTAACATCGGGCATGCCTAGGACACAGTCCCGGTCTACGCTAAGTGCAGTGCGACATAAACGTGAACAGTGTTACTACAGTTTGTGTATGTGCGAGAGAGTGAATATGTATTGCAATAAATTATCTTACATGGTAACTGACCAGAATACATAATCACAAACTAAATTTAAAGACATATCCACAAGCAATATATTACCTTTATTTCATTCTGTTGTGGTTTGAAGTTCCACCTCATGCTTGCTCCCAAGTCTGCATTGAATTTCACTTTAACGACTCTGTCAGACTTCTTCTCCATATTTTCAATTTTCCCTGTATCATCATGTTTACTGACAGTTCCACCATAGCTGTATGCCTGAAATAAAATGGAAACTTGTACTTCTCAAATTTATGTATTCATTCAGCAGTTTTTCAGTGGATGCTGAATCAGACAGCTATACACTAATAGTCTGTACAAGAAAATGTTTGTAATCCAAACAATGTGCTGAAATAAAATTTAAACAAGTAACACCGCCAGTCGCTGGAAACACTGAATCTGCATGCATCATTTGTATAATGATTTTAGAATATGATTACATTTGTTGATTTCTGTTGTCCTTTAGAAGATATACCATCACAGAAGGATATCAGAATATTAGCTCTTGCTTGCACTGTAATACTACAGTATGGATGACTTGATGCTATTACAAGGAAATCCCACACAACTAGAAATTGATATTCTAGTAAAACCAAGCTTCTGTGTGCAACTGTAATAATGTACTTTCAGCTAGTCTCCCTCAGTATGTTTCTCACATATCATGAGCTCCAATGAAATTTCTAAGAAATAAAGCTGCAGATAAAACATCTATGTTTGAGTAGCTGAATGTGAAACCACAGCACAATACACTAATACAAATCAAAATTACATACTGCCTGTCAATATCATGAATCACTCCAAAAGAAAAGAAAATTTAGTTCCAACAATTAAGTTTTCATAACAATGAGTTTCAATAATGTAGCAGATCGGTATATGCAACACCTATGTCAACAGCAGCAAAGGAAGAACACAAAAATGCACAAGCTGTTCTACAGGCAAGGAAATCAGTTGTGTCCTTTAAAATAAACCATTCTAATATTTGCCTTATGCAGAAAGCACTGAAAATCTAGATCATAATTTTAACCCTCATCCTTACAAATAAGAGTCCAGTATGGTAACCACTGCATAATCTAGCTTAGTAACACCTTCAGAGATAAAATAATTTGTTTGACAACCACGTACTTGGTGTCTAGATTGTTCGAGGGAACTTTTATTGTCATGTTCATGAATAATATGAGAAATATAGCTGACAATAAAAATTACCTCAGGTCTCAAGGAAAGCCTAGACGTTTATACCAGCAGCTTGAAATAAGCTGGAGTTCTGGGTTTCAAGCCTAGTTCGCCACAAAATCTAATTTTCAACACAACATTCTCTACATCGTATGTTCAGAATTTCAAAATGGATTTCAAATATGTCATTAATTCCATTCATTTTATTTGGAGAACTCAATTTGTTCAGTCTTATATAGTGTTATAAGGCTGTGCATCAAAGCCCACTCAGAGGAGAAATGTATTGGAAAGTTGTGCAGCAAAATTAATGAGAACACCAAATACTGATTCCACATGGCATACTGTGATTAAAACTACTTTGTGACTGATAGAATGCAGAGGCAGTTAGCAATGTTGCCAGTGTGCAGCAAGCCACACTTCACAAGGCACAGCATATACTTAACAAAGCAGGCAGCACATCTAGTGTGTGGTGCTCGAGAAAGAACTACAATTGGATGGTGACTACCCCCCATCACACAGCTAGCTAAAATGTAATCGCAAAGTAATTTTAATCTGAGTATAGTAAGGAAGTGGATGGGAGGCAGTGGTGAAGAACTGGATTTGGAGTGCTCAGCAAGTTGATGATGTGTATGATGAAATTATTAAAAGTGCATAACTATGTTTTATTCCGAAAGGGTAGTAATTCTGTAAATACTAGCAGTTCCACTTCACTGTAATATATTCACTATTTGCATATTTTGCCAATCTCGTTCCAAATGATTAGTGTAGAGAGTATTATATTCATATGTTTTATATTTTAGATTTTCTGACTTGTTCCATACACATGAGAACTGTCACGTTTTTGGACCTATGGAACGAAAACTGAATTTAATCTAACCTTTAGCCAAAACAAACATGGAATAATTTGATTAAAACAAATTAAAATATGTACATTGACAGTTTAAAACTATGGACACTGGCTTATAAACTGAAATTGACACAAACATATTCTGATGGTATTAATGTTCCACGGCTATGTTAAAAAAGATAATGGGCAAGTAAACCAGTTATGGAACTTTTGTCAAAATATAAAATACAATATTATGTCCATTAATCTGCATGGCATAAGCACTGCACATGGTGGGTTTTCTTACAGAAGAAGGACCTGATGTGTGTCAAAAAGACAGTACACTATCTGGAAGAGGGTTAAAATTACTTCCTCCTGCCTTAGTGCAGGAGGGAGGATTGCCGTGGCTGGATTCATCAACTGCAGCTTGTTCTCCCTAAATTTCAGTCAGTCTTCCTCCTGTTGGCACATGATAGATATGTGACAACATGTAGTTCTGCAGGATTTCCCCTTTAAATATCCTGGCAGCTAACAGAATGACACCACCTTCCCTCCTCCTTTGTAAGTGGATAATGTCATCTTAGGTGGCCCAAATATGTTTACCTGGTGCATACGGGTGTTGGTGGTGGTTTTGTTGTTGTTGAGGGCTTTAGTCCAAAGACTGGTTTGATGAAGATCTCCAGGCTAGTCTGTCCTTTGTAAACTTTTTTCATTTTTGTATAATTATTGCAACTTATATCCATTTGATTCTCTAACTATAATCACGGCTTTGTCTCCTTTTACAATTTTAACCCAGCACATACTCCTAAATTACCAAGTTGATTATTCCTTGATCCCTCAGGATGTATACGATCAAGCAATCAGTTTCTTTTTAGTCAGGTTGTACCTTACATTCCTTTTCTCCCAATTCAGTCCTGTAGCTCCTTGTCATTCACTATCTGATCTACATGTTTAATCTTCAGTATTCTCCTGCAAAACCACATCCAAAAAACTTCCACTTTCTTCTAGTCTGAATGTTCATCACCCATATTTAACTTCTTTACAGGTACAAACCAACAAAATCATTTACTACTTTTAGTGCCTGATTTTGTAATTAATTTCCTATGAAGTTGATTACATTCCATTACCTTGTTTTACATTGTTTGATATTCATCTTACAATTGCTTAAATGTACTATCATTCTCTCAAATAATCTTCCAAGTCCTCTGTCCTCTCTGATGGAACTACAATGTTATCCCCAAATCTAAAATTCATTTTCTGCTCCTTGAACTTTAATTCCCTTTCCAGATTTCTTCTTGGTTCATTTACTACTTGCTCAAGGTACAGACTGAAAAACAGCAGGTAGAAGCTACAACACTGCCTCCCTTTCATATACAGGGTGTTACAAAAACGTACGGCCAAACTTTCAGGAAACATTCCTCACACACAAATAAAGAAAAGATGTTATGTGGACATGTGTCTGGAAACGCCTAATTTCCATGTTAGAGCTCATTTTAGCTTCGTCAGTATGTACTGTACTTCCTCGATTCACCGCCATGATTTCATACGGGATACTCTACCTGTGCTGCTAGAACATGTGCCTTTACATGTACGACACAACATGTGGTTCATGCACGATGGAGCTCCTGCACATTTCAGTCAAAGCGTTCGCACGCTTCTCACCAACAGATTCGGTGACCGATGGATTGGTAAAGGCGGACCAATTCCATGGCCCCCACGCTCTCCTGACCTCAACCCTCTTGACTTTCATTTATGGGGGCATTTGAAAGCTCTTGTCTACGCAACCCTGGTACCAAATGTAGAGACTCTTCGTGCTCGTATTGTGGACGGCTGTGATACAATACGCCATTCTCCAGGGCTGCGTCAGCGCATCAGGGATTACATGCGACGGAGGGTGGGTGCATGTATCCTCGCTAACGGAGGACATTTCGAACATTTCCTGTAACAAAGTGTTTGAAGTCACGCTGGTACATTCTGTTGCTGTGTGTTTCCATTCCATGATTAATGTGATCTGAAGAGAAGTAATAAAATGAGCTCTAACATGGAAAGTAAGCGTTTCCGGACACATGTCCACACAACATATTTTCTTTCTTTGTGTGTGAGGAATGTTTCCTGAAAGTTTGGCCGTACCTTTTTGTAACACCCTGTATTAAGAGTCTTGTAACTTCAGTTGGGTTTCTAGTCAAGTTGTAGGTAACCTTTCACTTGCTGTATCTTGTCTTCATTTCCATCAGAATTTCAAAGAATTTATTCCAGCCAACACTGACAAACGCTTCCTCTAAATCTAAAAATGCTATAAATATTGGCTTACCTTTATCCAGTCTATTTTCTGAGGTACATTATAGGGTAAAGTATAGGTCAATGTGTTCCTACATTTCTCCAGAACCCAAACTGACCTCTCCTGGGGTCAGCTTCTACATCTTTCTATTTTTCTGTGAATAATCATGTCAGTGTCATGCAATCATGGCTTTTTTTAAAATGAATCAAACAATGGAAAATCCAGAATGGAATGTAACAATATTTTGAGAAGTTAAGTTGCTACTCACCATATTGCGGAGGCGCCGAGTCGCAGATAGGTACAACAAAAGGACTTTCACAATTATAGCTTTCAGCCATTAAGGCCTCTGTCAACAATAGACACACATGCATGTGCACGCACACAACTGCCATCTCAGACAAATGAACCCGCAGTGTGGTTCCAGTTGCCTGAGACTGCAGTAGTGTGTGCGAGTTGCGTTTGCACACGTGCAGCAGGTAGAAGCTACAACACTGCTTCACACCCTTCTCAATTACTGCCTGTGTGTGTGTGTGGGGGGGGGGGGGGGGGGTTACAGGCCTTAATGGCCAAAAGCTATAATTGTGAGAGACTTTTTGTTGTGCCTATCTGCGACTGAGTCTCCCCTTCTTTAAAGGGACTGTTTGATATTGTCACATTTGTCAGAACATGCCTTCTTTGAAACTGGTATTGTAACATTCTTTAATGGTATTCCACCTGTCTTATATCATGCATACGAGGTAGAATAGCTTTGTCTTGGTATGTTCTTCCAAGAATCTCAATAATTCAGAGGGAATCTTGCTTTGATTTAGGTCTTTCAGTGCTCTGTCAAATCCTATCGAAGTAACTTACCTCCCTTCTCACCTTCTTCTGCTTCCTTATCTCTTTTCATAATATTGTTCCCAAGTTCCAGCATCCAGGTAGTAAGTATAAACGAGAAATTTTAAGGCACAATAGCACTTCTTCCGCTGCAGTGCCTCAAAATCACACAAAATTCTACACCATCAAGTGAGCAAATCTTGATGCACCTTCACAGAATACCACAGTACAACAATGCTTATACTGACTGGTGTGAATTTAGTTACGATGCTAAGCTAAAATATTACAACATGGACTTAAAGACATAGTCTGGAGTGCAGTTCTTTCTATGTTTCCTTATGGACAAGGTGGGGAAGGATTTAACCCTCAGCTAGGAGTGTAATGTGTCTGCACCAGGACCTCAAATACTTCCAGTTCTCAGTGTCAATTGATGGAGTTTCACTACACTGTAGAGCAAGCATAGATATGTAGAATGCCAGTGACTGCAAAAGTGAGAATATGCTGTGCACAATTCAAACAATGGGTACCGCCCACTCTACAGCAACTGGTAGTTTACTGGCCTCCAGTGCCTGGGTCTTGGGTTGATGCAATTTGCTTCAGTGACTAATTGCTCATAATAAACAGTATCTGCAATTTTCAAATATGTTGGTCTAGCTGTACCATAAACTTGGCATCAATTATCAAGTCTCACCCACATAAAGATTATGTAGAACTGTCCATGAGTGGCATAATTTGGGTGGAGTGACCACCTAAGATTAAGAGCAAAAAATGAAGCTCACAAATCTAATCAAATTTTAAAACAGTGGTTTCACCTACATGTATATCCTATAAGCAGCTGTCAGTTCCATGACAGAGGTTGTACTCTGTGAAGTATTATTAGGTAAAAAATTAAACAGCAATGCCTACAATTTACGAACAAACTTCCCTTACGTCAGTTTAAAACCTGTTCTATCTGTCCAAACCTAGAATCATCATGTTATTAGTTGTAACTGACAAATAGACTGGAGAAACAGCACATCATAACAAAATTGTGAACAAACTATGAGCTCTCTTCTGCTGACTGATGTGGACAATATATGATTAATTGTTACTATGAACATAGTTACACCTGAGACTTGAAAAACATTATCATTTCTTTGTTTGTTTGTTATCTCTGTCCAACTATCAATGTCATGGTGCCCAACAAACTGTCTGAAAAGGAATGATGTTATGAAGATAACCCATTACAGAAAAAATTCTCAGCTATCATAATGAAGTCCCACAAAGAAACCTTTCAACTTGGATTTAAATACTTGGGGTTTGTCATTCCATTTCTTCAGTTCCAGTGGCAAACATAAGAAAATGAAACCTGTTGAATAGTGCACATCTTTCCGCGCATCACTTAAGCACGTGTTATCCAAGTGTATATAGTTTATCTAACTGTTGTTCACAGAATGAATGTTGTAATGTCTACTGAATGAGTCAAGATTGTTAACAACAAATTCTATGGTGGAATATATAAAAGGGAAGGCAGAGTTAGCGTTCTAAGCCCCCCTGAGCAATGGCTTACACAATGTTCACAAACTGACCCGAAAGATACGACCATCCATTTTTGGGCTAAGAATATTCTTGGCATGTGCAGAGTTGCCCCCAATCAGGTAACCTTTTTTGTACTAATAGAAGGCTGACAGTGTACAGTGATTTAGCTAAATTTTGTTTTCATGTAGTGGTTTTGGCAAAAGTTATGTATTGGACCCTTTTTACATTTTTCCAATATGGTGTGGATGTAAATATTAGGCTTTGCTACCAATCAATTTGTTGCCACCACCAGACTTTCTGCTTTTCAATTCCCTGGCTTCACCAACTCTCAACCAAATTGTCAGCTTTTGCCCTAACCTAGACCTTGGGCTGTGTACAGATCAGCTTGTCACCATAACCAAGATTTCAGGGGTGGAGTGGGACATCCTACAATGTAACTTTAGCCACAGTTTTGTGTTGGATCACACAGAACTAATAGTAGCTGGAAGTAGGGCTGGCACAAGATGGGAGTTATATTTCCACTATACAAAGGGAGTAAACATTTAACATTCCGTATAGAACACTTCTAACTGTAAATTGGAAACAATGGAACCAAAATATTGCATCCAATAACATATGGCGTTATGTTTGATAGTATTATCAATGAGCTACTCAAGGAAATAGAAGAGCGACAAACATCTCCACTGTTACACAACATTTTTTTCTTTTTCCATGGGAAAGGAAACTTACCATACAACTAGGGCAATTACTGTGCTTTTAAGATATATACAGATTAAATTGTATTGTTTTCTGGATACTGTGGTACAATTTGCTTACAACGCATCAATATGACTCTTAAGCACAATCTGAATGTTGCACTGGCTTAAGGCGTGTGTTACGCGGAGTACGATTCGTTGGCACTTGCGGATGATGTGTTTCTAGTTTGCTAACTGATGGCACATTTTTTCCTTTTATTCTGACCTTTGTATGTTATGTTTTCTTCTTCTCTCTTGTGCTAGATGTGTACTCTCTCCGCCTGACATTTTAATAGTCATGGTAAACACTATTTCAATTATTTCTACAAATGTGAAATGTAAAACGGCACAATTACCTGACAAAACATTCTATACAATGGCACAGCAGCGTAGCTAAATCCGACGGTCAAAACACCTGCAGCAGTTAAATAGTACAAAGTTGACTTCAACTTTTGTTCCCTTCCTCGATGCGCTGTTTGGGAGTCACTGTCCTTACGTTTCAGAGTTCTATAAGAAGATGAATGAAACTTTTGCTTGATGAATTGCGTTGGCCATGTTGACAACACAGAAGTTCGTTTGAGGCAATGTCTGGCGCATGTGAACATTGTCCTTCAGGTAAAATGCACAGTTCCAAGTTTACATCTCCCTAAACACTTTCCGACATATCTGAAAAAGAAATACATTACTGAGCACAAAAGGAAGACCTAACTTCAGCACTCAACATAACTAAATACTGTCGCTAACTAATCCGTCATTATTCAGGACGTAACATCGTCGATTAATTGCATAAGCGGCTGTGATTGCATAAGCGGCTCTGCCCCGTACCGTAACAGACGACATTTAAATCCCGACCATCACAACAAAAACAAATTCAACAATCGAATTATCATTAATCGAAAAAGGTCAACAATCGTACTCATAAATCGATTATCGTAAGGAACCTTACAGCGGTGTAGGTCGATTCCTATGCCGGTATACCCATACCTCCATGGGTATACCGACCAGCACCTGTCTGCGCAGAAGTCTGTGTATGCAATATATCGCCCCAAATCTCGTGCGTTATTGCGACGTACTTTCACTCTACTACTGACTCTACTACTACTAGAAAAGAAGTTTCATCGGTAAACGGTTACCTCCTAGCAAAGAATATTTCATTTCAGAAAACTTAGCAAGTAAAGCCAAGTTCACACACGCATATAATGTGGCGCCACAGCTTCCTGCTTGATATATAGGCATCGTGGGCTACCGCTCACACAGGACGCCACAATTTCTACCTAGTTGCACAGCTTTCAATATGGTGTCAGATGTTATAGTGCAGGTTGTGACCCTAGAGCTGTGACACGAGTTAAATACAAGGAAGACGAAACCCAAATGTTGGATCTGAAAATAGATTTCACACAGGGATAAATCGGGAGGAAAAACACACTTATAAAAGAAATAACACTCATAGACGAAAACGCTGTCTGCAAGGGCAAACTAACCAACAGCTGGCATGTAAATATCATCGGCAGAGACGCCAGTCTTCCCAGATTTTAAGAGCTTATTATATTCGTTGTTATAGGCGTTTGGAATAACTAATTTTTAGTTTAACAACTGCCGTATCACACTGTGGAACTATTCCCTGCGTATAATACAAAATTTATACGATGTGTGGTCTCACAAATTACGAAGTTCATACGGCTCTCTTTTTTTGGTTAAATATATTGTTTCTTTATTCGTCCAAAGATCTTTTTAAGATTGTGGGATACGTCATTGGTTTGCAAATAGCACGTGCGCGCGCGCGCATACACACACACACACACACACACACACACAGAGAATCACTTCTGCAGAAATTCAAACATAGGTTGCTGCTCTTGTAGTTCTAGAAGCTGCGAAAATGTACCTGCCGACCATTAATTTCACTTTTGTTCAGAAATAAAATTAAAAAAAACACACACACACACACAGAAATCGAACGGCGTACAGCAGCAATTACACCCCGATAACTCCAACAGAGTGCTCGCGTTTCGAAATGCTGCCACCAGGGAGCAGTGGTGGTAGTAAAGTGACGCAACAAAGTACAACCAAGCTGAACTTTACGTGGCATGACAAAAGTTGCGTCTCTTAAGTTGTGGATTTTACACATGCAACTGCGATGCAACAACAGTGTGTCACTAGCTGTGGAGTCACTTTTGTTGCGTATGTGAACTCGGCTTAATAAAGGAAACTCTTCTGTAACCTGTCTTCGCAACTGAAGAAGTGCGTGTGTCACAGGCAGAAAGAGTGATGTAAATGGTCAAAATATTATTTTACTTTTCGAGTTACTGTGAGAACCCAACGAATAGCGAAATTATTTCGGAATGTGCATGGAGATGTAGAAACATGTATTCACGCCCGCAACTGTGCCGATAATTCGACAAAATACTTAGCCTATAGTAGGAAAGTAGATTCATCACATGACAGCTCAATTACCATTCCTTACATCAGGACGAAGTTTTGAAGGTTACAATTTTCGACTGCACTGTCCAAGTACGCAGTGAGCTAAATAGTGCATAGCAGATGTAAAGTTGCTATACACACATTGTTCCATGAAGTTCTGGTACATCAATTATCTGATATATCAATTGTAAAAAGGTATATAACATTTTTACATTTTTAGATTTGTTCGTATCTTCAAATATTGTGATAAACTATAGCAGAGGTTAATGAGATATCTTCTACTTTGTTCTGAGTATCTGGAGATTTTCAATTCTACCAGCAAAATGTTAGAGACTTTTAGAATAATAGTTAGCTACCTTCTTATCCTGCTCCTTGTATTCCATGCTCTTTATTTCCCACACACATCTGTGACTACTATATATTTCGATAAATTTGGCAATTACCTCTCTAGAGAATTGACATGAAGAAATCACTGCAGATTTCAGTGTGCACACAAAGATGAGCAACAATAGACTGTACAAGAGCAGATTCACAAGTAGACACGTTTCATGCTCCATATTTGTGGTGATTTCCCGACATACACTACCATTTGCCTGTGTGTATGTGTGTAACAGGCATGGGACTTCACTGCTCGTCGCCAGATTAAAACATGGGTTCTCAGTGTGAGGAAGAGGATGGTGAGAGTATGTCCATGGATGGCCCCTGATGACAGAATAACTACATTTATTGATCAACTGCAATACATTAGCTATGGGCACCCTGGGCGAGGTTTGCTTCCATTCGTAATATTCTTGGCATTCTCATATGTACCCACTGTTGCGTCTAAAGCTGCACTGCCATAACTCGAATCTACTACCTCGACAGTGGTGCTCCAGCCTTGCACTGACTTACTGCGACATTTGGAACCACACACCACAGGCATCTTGTGCTGGCGGCTGTAGGTGTGGGACTGGGATAGATCAGTGCTGTGTCTCAGTGAACATCCCCAGGGGCGGTTGCAGGGCGTCGGCGGGGCGGGATCCCTGTCTCCTGCCCTGGTCATGGCGTTCTTGGTGGCAACGTCGCAGGACGTTGGCGATAGTGCATTACTACAATGCACCCCAAGCAATGACTCCCTTGAGAGGCGGCTGCCTGCTGATGCTGTCCGACGTTAGTTACAGCGGCGGCGCCCTCTAGCGCTTTCTAGGTGAGGACCTGCATTACGACGATGACTATTACGATAATTACAATGACAGTGACGACTTTGGACTGGTGGTGGGGCTAAGTGACACAGGCCCTGCATCACTCTAACGCCTCATGACGGACGACGTTGATGAGCTGGCTGCCAGTTCTTAAGTAGGGCTCTCTGCCGCTGATGTCTGCTGTTCTTCTTCCCTAGTAGGTCGGTGGAATGTTCTGGTGTTGTTCAGCTGGCATAACTGACCCGATTACCGCCCTCGATGTCGACACCCTGGCATGCAGCGAGCTGCTCCATGGCACGTCTTCTACTGTGTACCGACCTGGTCGTTGACACAGTGTTCTCCTTCCTGTTGCTGAATTTGGCGCTCCACCAACCCAATTACGCCACGGTATGGAGCACTGAACCCAATGTGACCCACATACGACTTCTGGCTTCCAATATTCTCCACATTTTAACTAGCTTCACTACTGCAAAACTAACTTAGTCACTCTCATCTTCGACCTTCTACATTGCAAGAGTCTGTACAGACATAGACCAAGTCCATAAAAAATACAGAAGAAATAAAGATTACGTAATAACAATAATCGAATTTATCACAAGTGACTGCTTTGGACAAGTCTGATGTAAAGGCAAATTATTACATATATATTAGATGTATGCTGAATGGAAAAGAAATTGCAATGCTGGTAGGTGTGTTTCTACGTCTGATAGATTATGTGTCTTCAGATTTCATATCAGTCATATAACAGTGGTGCCAGTGGGGACACTATGTTGGAGTGAACCAGGGTTTCATTAAATACACAATGTAACAGATGTGGGCTTTAGTTACCTTTGTCACTGAACAGGCTGACTTGATGTTAGTCAAGAATGCCTTTAAGCTGACAAAGATGCCATTATCAAAGAACCACCCACTTTGAATGAGGTTGTGTGATACAGCTATGAGAAGATGGATGTTCCTTCTCCGATACTGCAGAAAAACTTGTAAGGAATATAGCCACTGCACATGATTGCCAGCGGCGGTGGTCAAAAGAATGTTCGGTCGCAAGAAAACTAGAATCCACATGCCAATGTGTTACTACCAAGAGGGACAAAGATCATGTTCATTGTGTGGCTAGCCGGCTGGTGTGGCCATGTGGTTCTAGGCGCTTCAGTCTGGAACTGCGTGACTGCTACGGTCGCAGGTTCGAGTCCTGCCTTGGCCATGGATGTGTGTGATGTCCTTAGGTTAGTTAGTTTTAAGTAGTTCTAAGTTCTAGGAGACTGATGACCACAGATGTTAAGTCCCATAGTGCTCAAAGCCATTTGAACCATTTTAGTGTGTGGCTCTGGCACATCTTACTTCATCTGAAGCAGCAGTCTGAGCGGCAGACGGCACCACAGGCAATCAACTAACTTATAAATCAGTTAGTTCAAGGTCAACTATGAGCCAGATACGTGGAAGCGAGCATTCTACTGACTCCAAACCATCGCCAATTGTGACTTCAATGGTGTCAAGGTTGAGCTTCTTTGGAGTGTATGGAGGAGGTTTATTGTGTTTTCTGATGAAAGCTGTTTCCGCTGTGATGCCAGTGATGGCCATGTGTTTGTTAGAAGGTGACCAGTTGAGGGTCTGCAACCAGCCTGTCTGTGTGCTAGACACACTGGACCTACACCTGGAGTCATGGTCTGGGGTGCAATTTAATATGACAACAGGAGCACACACATGGTTATCCCATGCACCTTGACTGGAAATTTGTATGTCAGTTTTGTGATTCGACCTGATGTGCTGCCATTCATGAACAGCATTTCTCTGTGTGTTTTCGGACAGGATAACTCTCGCCCACATACCACTGTTGTAACCCAACATGTTCTGCAGAGTGTCGAAACTTTGCCTTGGTCTGCTCAACCACCAGATGTGTCTACAATCGAGCATATACGGAATATCATTGGGCAACAACTGCATTATCATCCACAGCCAACATTATCCATCCCTATATTGATCGATCAAGTGCAACAGGCATGTAAATCCAACTGGCAAACTGACATACAGCACCTGCACAACACAATGCATGCACATCTGCATGCTTGCATTCTGCTCTCTGGTGGTTTAATCCCATTACTAATATGCCAGCATTTCACATTTGAAATTGCTTATCTCACACTGACATTAACATGTGATCTTGCAAAGTTAATCACTTGCCTATTATAATTGTCGCCTAGTCGTAGATATTGCTATAATCGCACTATTTCACTCGCATTTATGGAGCTTGTTAGCACTTGATGTTAGATTGGCATTGTGGTAATCGCTGCTGCTTGCTGAATCGCTGCTGTGTCTCGATGTTGATGCTGGCTCTAAATATGGTTGTCTAGGGGTAAAAAGATGAGGTGCCGTGTTTTTGATGTGTTTTTGATGATAAATAACGAACGAAACCAACAAATATTTAAACTTCATATATTTATTACTCTGGTGGCCATCTTAATTCCACTGTCCACCAAAGACAATGACACAACACAAAGTAGTATTTCTTTTACATGTTCAGTTTTAGATTGCCCTGCAGATACATTTTCAGGAATTTCATATCATCAGTCAGTTTCAAACTTTTGTCATTTATTTTCAATGAGTGGTCATTTTGTTGCTTAGAGTGGGGTACATGAAACCTCATGGCTACCATTATTTCAGTATTTTTTACAAGTTTATTTCTTTCAAACCAGTGTGTTAGCTCCAGCAATGATGTGTTTGTAAGTGACTGAAGATCTTTTTGGTTTAACCCTGTAGTCGATATACTTGTGTCATCAAGAAATAAAATTTTGTTTCTCATGGACAGGTCATCTATACACGAATGAAAAAAGTATTGGACCCAATGTCGACCCTTGTGGCACACCACATTTCATTGTAGCTTGTTCTCATAAGTATGTTGTTGTTTTTATAACGTTTCCAGCGACTTTACCTTATTTAAGAACAACTTTTTGTTGTTTGTTAGTAAGATATGAGCTAATCTATTCATTTGGAGTACCTCTGACTCTCTTTCTTTCCAATTTATGTGAGAGAATAGCATGATCTATATTGTCAAATGATTTGGATGGGTCCACAAATATTTCAGTAAGCATTTCCTTTTCATCTGTAGCCTTTAGGATAGCATGCAGTTATTCATGGACTACTGTGATTGTGGATCTTGATTACCTGAAACCATGATGATGATTTGACAGCTAATTGTTTTTCTTAATAAACTCTAGCAACCTATTACAACAGAGCTTCCTGAAGATATCTGAGAAGCCATTAAGCTGAGATACATGCCGGTAATTGTTAACATTGTCTGTAGGTCCCTTTTTGTGCATGGGGGTTACCTTTCCAAACTTTAGGAGATTTGGAGATGTAACTGTTGAGAAGGAGTGGTTAGTAATAAGCTTCAGTGGTTCTACAATATAATGTCCTGTTTGGTTTATAATACAGAATGAAATATCATCAAAACCATACGAAAATTTCTTTAATGATCAAACTACCAGTATGAGATCATTGTGTCTGACCTGTGTGAGAAACATAGACCGACTGGGAGTTTTGTGGTGTTCAGTGTGATGCACATTAAGAGTTTGAAAGTTGCTTTGGATAAAATCATTTGGCATTTTGATAAAGTACTCATGAAAGATATTGTCTACTGAAGTGGTATCAGCTACTTGTTCATCTTTTTGCCACTGACGTGGTGCCTGTTTTAGATATGATGATTTTGCATGTGGGTCATGTCATGTATTTTGATTTGCAAATGTATTCCTGATTATTCCATTTTTGCATTTTCAATAACTTTGTGGTAGATCCTACTGTACTCCTCAATATAATTTTGCATTTCTAATGATACAGTATTTTTTTTCATGAATGCACAAATCTTTTGTTTGCACTGGAAATTTGTATACCTTTAGTAATCCAAATTTTGTTTCTAGTTGGTTTTAATTCGCATTGCTTAAGTGGTAAGGCTATATAAAAAGAGTATGGACATGGTCCATGAAAGATATTGAACATTATGTTTACATGTGTTTCATTGAACACTTCATCCCATGTCTCCCAGATTAATAGGGGGCAAAAGTTTGCTATATTACCATCACAGATCCCTGCACTCAAATATTTAAATGGTGATATTTTCTCTGTTCATAATTCCAATGTTAGTTCACCTCGGTAGCTGCATTATCAGCACTTTGGATTGCTAAGTGAAGGGGCTCAAGGTTCGATTCCCAGTTGCTCTGGAGATTTTCTCCACTCGGAGACTTAGTGTTGTGTTGTCCTTACGTTCTTATCGTCATAAATGATATTCCTCTGGCTGTATGAGCTCTTCCAAAACAAAATAAATTTCAAAAAATCCAGTGTTAACAACAGGGTATCATGTTTACTATAGTCCACACTTACTGCTTTACCATTGTCCGGCGAGTAAAAATTTAGTCTAATGCAGTATTACAGTACCTAGAGATTCTTGTTGGTGCATTTACTGTGGGGATTAAATTGAAACCCTTTGGCACATAATACATCTCTGTAGTTTGAAGGTTTCAAAAAATCAGTGTCAGAGCCACCACAGACGATTTTCTTTTTTGTTGGTTCTAAATTAACACCATTTCAAATTTATGCAGGAAGTCTTCATGGCCACCACTGGGGGATCTGATAGGGATACCACGGTAAAGTGGGTGCCAGTAAGTTCAGTAGCTTTTATTTCAAATACGTTTACCTTGATCAAACCAGAAAAAGTTTGGATTTCTTTATAACTCAGATTATGCTTTGCAAAGATAGCTGTCCCAACCACACTTTTAATGAAATCTGCCAAATGGACTGCCTAGGGGGAAAAAACAGAGATCTTTACAGTTTCTGTTTGTTGTTTTTTACGCAATGCTCCATCATGTAGATAACATCAATTTTAGGTCAGAGTCTAGTATTAATCTTAGTTCTTGCAATTTGTTAATCAGAGATTGAACATAATATGAAATGGGAGAAAGTTATTTTTGTTTTGCTTATTATTATCACAACTAATTTATATCAGAAAAGGAGTTTAGCTCAAGTAAAGACATGATCTTAGCACAGTGAGTGAAGACAAACACTTTCAAGTATCAGGTATTTAATTAGCAGGAACCATTGATAACACCAAGAAATTGACCACTTTGTGTGTGTCTCGACCTCACAGTGATAGTGTTGACATGTTTTTTAATAAATAGACAGAAGTTCTAGATAAAATTTCAAGTAAAATGGTCAACATAGTATTGTGTTGAGACATATACGTAAACACAGATAGCAAACATGGAACTAGTAGTCCTAGGCTCCTCATAAATATCCTTCAGAGTTTTGGCACGTCATTCTGGGACAATAGTGCAACAAGGCTTACTACAATGACTGCATCAGTAACTGACCATGTGGCCACAAATATGGGCAGGGAAAAGTGTGATGTATCTGTAAAAGATCTGGGATTATCAGCCCATTCTGTGAAATAATAACAGTAAAATCGAGTATGGCCAAATTCCATAAATTGCGAGCTTACAAGAGAAATTTATTAGGTCTTAAAATACAAGATTTTTCAAGAATTAGCAACCAAAGCTAGAATGAAGTTTATACAGAAACCAATATAAATGTTAAATTCTCAACATTACTTAAACTGCAGTTTGAAAAGCTATCAATGTCTCACAAAAACACATAGATAACAGTAGGTATTAATCCTTTCCACTCCAATGGTGAATTACACTCAACACTGCGAATTTTGTTTTCCACTACATTGTCTAGCCTCATTCAATACGATTTTGCATAGCTCTCACATACTCCTTTCTAGAAACTGAGTGGACTAGGCATCAGTTCTACATAGTATGACCATAGGAAAGCCAGTGTTAACTCAGTGTCGCACTGCAGCTACACTTCACACTCAATCCTTTCTGAAGAAGAGGTTATAGAGCTTTTAAAGAAATGTGTTACTGAAAGTGAAAGTGACAAGGATTATGATGACAGTGATTTATTTGTTAACAATTCAAGTGAAATGATGATGGAAACAGTCCACCCTGAAGACTTTCAAAAAACATGACACAATGAAATGTTTTGTATTTATGTACATGTATTTGAATGAAAACCCACTTCTTGTTTCAATGTAGACTCCAATTGTTGTTCAGTGGCCTCATTGTTTCCACAATTCTCTGTGGTACAGACGCCACCTGGGTGGTGGCGATTTAAATAAGAGCACTTGGTGATGCCCTATCCCTGCATTATGGAGTACAAAGGTTTAAGAACTCATCCCAAACCCTTAAATAACTTAGTTTCATAAAATAGAATTAAAATGAGCCACAGTTCTTGAATTTCTATCACAGATATAAAAAGATTTATAGAAAGGTGCTGATTAACAAGTTGTTTAATGAAAAATTAATATACAATGCAGATGGGATGGCATAAAAGAGGAAACAGGGAGAGACAAACAAAGGCATAAGAACATACTGATAAGGCAGGGGGAGAAGGCAATAAATGATCCACACCACCTAGCAAACTATAAGAATCTATATTGTTCAAGGTTTATAGCGAAGTTACAGAAAAAATTTCAAAAACCGAATATAACACCTGTAAATCACTATGCATTAAGTATAATGATGTTGCTGGTAACAACAGAGCATGAAGGAATCATCATTCCCAAAAAATAGAACCAGTTATGAAAGACAGATTAACGAGTTATTTGAATAATCACAATTTGGTTTCCAAAGTGACGAAAGTACAACTCAGTCACATTAGAAGTCACAAAGTGGCATTTGATGCTTTTGATAAAGGTGAGTGCATCACAGGCATATTTTTAGTTCTTTATAGAGCTTTTGATACTATTGACCCTTTCTATTAAATAAGCTGGAAGGATTTGGAATAGGATGGGTAGCTAATAACTGGTTCTGATCATGCCTAGCAAATAGGATAGAAAGAGCAGAGATAACATTCATCTCAAATAAGTATAATGTTTTGGTAAAATATTCACCAGAGCCAAAATACATGAATATAGGAGTTCTTCAGGATAGCATTTGAGGATAAATACTGTTGCTGATGTACACCAATGACTTTTGCACTAGTGATACTTATCAAAAGTACCCTTTGAAGAGAAAGCAAATAAAACCCCCAAGGAAGTTCACAATTGATCAGTAAGCAGTAAAGTGGTACTGAACATAAAGAAACAAAAGCCATGAATTTCACTTTGAAGATGGAAAATGATAATGTTAAATTGGTCATGGAAAAAGATCTAAACTGAACCTACGTCTATCAAGCTAGAATAAACATAAAACTCAAGGTAGCATTTTCTACCAAGGAATAAAACTGTACAATAAATTACAAAAGGAAGGTAAAGAAATTGCTAAACTAACTTATTTAAAAAGGATGTTAAAAGTACTTGTTAACACAAATATTCTGTTGACTGAAGAACTGCTTAGATAACATGGAGTAGGGATTGAGTAAAAAATGTACCACAAATTATAACACTGATAACATAACATTTAACATTCCACATAACACTTTAACACTATATTTTTCCTTCTTTTTTCCATCTTTTGATAAAATTTACTCCTAAAGGTAAATATTGTATAATGCTAAAACCTTATCATCTTTCTGAGCTCAACATCTCATTTGTTACAGAGTGATGCTGACTCAGTTGAACAGGTAACAAATGGCAAGTTGCAGTTCACAAAATGGTCCTGGTATCAGCTGATAGTGTGCGTAGTATTGTGGAACTATGTGTTTGCATTATGTGCAGTACAGGGAGCTGAGTGAAGTGTAGTATTAGCCTTTTATCATTAGTAAAAACATTTATTTGTAAAACACTATTGTAGACTAGTGGTAGCCCGAATGAGGTAGCACTACTTTAAACAGACTGCCCTTGCGTTTGGGAGGTTAGAGGCTCCACTCTTCATCCAGCAATCCTGATTTACGTTTTCCATGGTTTCCCTAAGCGATTTTAGGCAAATGCTGAGATGGTTCCAACTATAAGGCTATGGACAACTACCTGTCCCATTCTTGTCATTCTAGACCTGTAAGTCTGTAAATGTCTGTATATGTGAATTACTTTATTTTTGTTGTTCTTAAACTGCAATTCCAAGACATCTCCAATATCCTTGTAAAAGAAATATATGGCAAAATAAAAGTACTACCACTAATACTGCTAATATTACCACTACTACTGTTACTGCTACCACAGTTTAACATAACAGTCGTGACACTCACTGCTGTAAAAGTTGTTACCGTTTGACAGATGGGGTGGCACTAGCGCTCCAAGCATCGGCATAATGTTTGTTTTGCATCCATTTCCTACGTAATTTACGAAATATTTGAGTTATTTTATTGCCTCCAAGGATTTGTGTAGTATCAGAAGGCATATATGTCTCTAAAAATGATTCTAAAATAAGAGCAAGTGTGGACAAAAACCATGAATCGAGTGGCAAGCTACAACACATTCGTGAAGAAACACTTGTGACGTTACATAGTATTGCAGCTTACCTCGTTGATATCAAAAGAATATAAACACACAGATTCACACGTAAGAAGCACAGACATGTACCTCTACATGCAAAAGCGATCGACAGCTCATTTATCGTTCTGTAGACCTACTGTGTTTGTCATTGTCGCCTGTTGCCACAAGTACGACCTTCATCTTTACATTATCCTAAGTGGGACAAGCAACTGCCAAACAGTGGGTGAAATATGTTGAAAACATTATAATGAGCTGATAACATTACATTTCATGCAAAACCAAATATTTGAATAATTTTCAAACAATCTGTCAGTGAACAAGGTGCTAACAAAATAATGTCGTCACACGAAGGAGCAAGGAAAATTATGTGACTAACAACAGAAGTGAATGAAATACATACCAAACATTACGATTTTGTAAGACACGAATAACCGCACTTAATCTAACCACTTCATAGTCAAAGCAGGTCTGTGTTGACGATTCACACGCATCTGGCACTGATACACGGAGAGCTGAACTGGATGCTTATGTGTCATAGGACTGTTTTACAGCTTTAGATGCATTGTCGAATCTTTGTGGCAGTTTCCTCTTCATCGTCAGTTGAGGTGGCATATTTGGGATGTCAAACAGTGTGGGTACTGCATTCCACACGAGTTTATTATTGTCTGCGTTCATGAACTGGTTTTGTTCGAAATGTAACGAACAAAACCTAATATTATTATACAGGTAAACTGAGTCTTTTTTCATAAGGTCTTCTCGTCTGTTATTTACTAGCCATTTTCCGCTCCTGAAACGAAACATTAATCATTAATACACATATAGTTTGCAAGTGAATCCTGACAGTACAATTTAGTAACATGATGGTATATACCTCTCAGGATCCTTAGGATACCTAACAAAAAGGCAGCTGTGGTGTCTTCTTCCTGTTGTTGCTGCAATTTATTGCGCTACAAACGTTCCCCCTTGTAAAAACCATTGTAGAAATCAAAGTAAACCACTACTATTCGCTATCACGAACGCGAGGAACCCACAGTTTAAGTTGCTAGCCGCTTGGGGTGCTGCTGGCGCGATAGGCAACAAAACTACTACTTCTACTACTACTACTACTACTACTGCTATGTACTATGATAGTAGGGTGGTTGTTGCAGTGGGGATGGAGTATGTGTATGTGTGTTTGTGTGTGTGTGCGTGCGTGCATGTCTATTAATGTTTTTGTTTATTATCATATTTCGTAATATAATAGCAAACATCCTAATTTAAAACAATTTAAACAATAGAAAATATTGTATTAACAATGAAAAACAAAAATACTGTAGATTGTGCTGGGATACACGCTAAATTTCTTATATTTCTGCATAAAATATAGGCACCCACTGTCTATAATAAGGAAAAAAATCTTTTGGACATAGATGTTTCCCAGGGATTCTAAAGTTTGAAGAACAAAACCTGTGTCCAGAAAATGGCGAAGAGAGGATACGGAAAATGAGTGTCCCGTCTTGCTTCTTCCAATCATGTCAAAAGTATTTGAAAAAGCTGCTGCCATTCAGATTCGAAATTTTATCGAAAAATATGAGATTATTTTGAAAATCAGTTTGCTGCCAGTGTGCAAAAAGCACTACAGATACAATCAACAAGTTTGCTGCCAAGACTAACACACCATTAGATAATAAGAATAAATTTGCAGAGGTCTTTTGTGACTTCCCTCAGGGTTCCATACTAAGACCTATTTTGGCTCTGTTCTACGTTAATAACGCAGCAATGGAAATAAAACCATACAACTTTTTTTTTGCAGATGATACAAATATGTTAACTCAGGGCCATGAGTCTGAAAACATCTCTATATGCGTCCTCACTACAATAGACTTCAACTCAATGGATTAGCCCTAAAGATCCCAAAAACCTATATGATCCAGTTAAAAACAAAACATCAAAAATCTCAGGAAATTAATGTAAGTTGTAAAAATCAAGTTCTTCAAGAAGTGGATTCTGAGATTTTTTTAATAAATGAAACAAGAATTTAAATTGGAACAAATGTGTTTAGTATTTTGTAAATAAATTATGAAGCTTTCCATTTGCTGTGCAAGTATTAGATAGTGCTACAAAAATAAACACATGGAAAATAACACACTAAAGCTATTTTCTACCAGTTACTAGATATAGTATTGTTTTTGCATAAATTTGAGCAACATATTGTGCATAATGCAGCTGCAGAAAACAATCATTAAAAACATGTTCACATCCTAGGATATCACATGACCCATTATTTAAAGATCTGAAATTATTAAACGATTCCTTTCCTATTTATCTGTGACAGTATCATCCTTTTACATAGCACTTTATAATTATTCAAGGAAAACTATAATGAGGTGACAAAAGTCATGGAGCCGTGATGTGCACATACACATACATGTGGCAGTATCACATACACAAGGTATAAAACAGCATCACAGTGGTCTAGCTGTCATTTATTCTCAAGTGATTCCTATGAAAAGGTTTCTGACATTATTATGGCTATAACAGGAATTAACAGTCCTTGAATGGTAAATGGAGCTGGCTCCATGGGACATCCTATTTTGGAAATCGTTAGGGAATTCAATACTCCAAGATCCACAATGTCAAGAGTATGAGGAGGATATCAAATTTCAAGCAATACCTCTCACCATGGCTAATGCAGTATCCAACATCCTTCACTTAACGACAAAGGGCAGCAGCATTTGTATAGAGTTTTCAGTGCTAACAGACAGGCAACACAGCGTGGAATAACAGGATTATCAATGCAAAACGTACCTCGAACGTATCCATTGGGAAAGTGTGGCGAAATTTGGCATTAATGGACTAAGGCAGCAGATGACCGAAATCAGTACCTTTGCTAACAGCAGGACCGACTGTCACGCATCTCCTGGGCTTGTGAACATAGTAGTTGGACCCTAGACGATTGGAAAACGGTGCTCTGGTCAGAGGAGCCCCGATTTCAGTTGTTAAGAGCTGGTGGTAGGGTTCGAGTGTGGTACAGACCCCACAAACTGTGGACTCAAGTTGTCAACAAGGCACTGTGCAAGCTGGGGGTGGCTGCATACAGTACTAGCTTTGTTTCCATGGAATGGACAGGGTCCTCTGGTAAAACTGAACCGATCATTGATTGGAAACAGCTATGTTCAGCTACTTGGAGACCATTTGAAGCCATTCATGAGTTTCATGTATCCAAACAATAATGTGCTGTCACCAGACCACAGTTGTTCATAACTGGTTTGAAGAACTATTCAAGCATATGATCTGGACACCCAGATCACCTGACGTGAATCACACTGAACATTCACGGCACATACTTGAGAGGTCAGTTTGTGCACAAAATCCTGCCCTAGCAACACTTTCACGGTTATGGATGGTTATAGAGCCAGCATGGCTCAGTATTTCTAGCCGGCCTTGGTGGCCGTTCGGTTCTAGGCGCTGCAGTCCAGAACCGTGGGACTGCTACGGTCGCAGGTTAGAATCCTGCCTTGGGCATGGATGTGTGTGATGTCTTTAGGTTAGTTAGGTTTAAGTAGTTCTACGTTCTAGGGGACTGATGACCTAAGATGTTAAGTCTCATAGTGCTCAGAGCCATTTGAACCATTCAGTATTTCTGCAGGGGATTTCCAATGACTTCTTGGGTCCACGTCACATCCAACTGATGCACTATGGGCAATAAGATGTCTAGCACGATATTTGTAGGTATCCTACGACTTTTTCACCTCAGTCTATTTTGATCACTCATATGATACGAGAAATAAAGATATTATTACCATTTGAACTCACAGGCTGAGACTTCCCAGTATATGGAGATGAAAATTTACAACAAACATTCTCAGTGTGAACTTGGATTCACCAAAAAAAAAAAAAAACCGCTACATGATACTCTATTTCAACGATGCTTTTGCTCAGCTGAAGGTTTCATGAAGGCAAACTGAATGTCTGAGCAGGATATAATTCATCAATTGCCTTTTGATATGAATACAAATGTCGTTTAACAGAAAAGTTGTGTTAATGTTAATACTTTATTAACTATAGTTTTAAGACACTGAAGTTGTATTATATATTTTCATCATGTCTCCTTTACTCTAATCAAATGATTAGCAGATGTATCTTATGAAACAAATAAATCACAATTCATAAAAAAATAAATCACACTCAAAACTAAATTTTTGCAGATGTAAAAGAAATAAAAAATATAAAATATTATGCTGCCACAGCTATGTAGACGATATCGTAAGCCTCATAGATAAACCACAAGAAAATACAAACAGTTTACAAATGCAGGTAAATAACATATATCACAACATTCAGTTCACTCTGGAAATATAAAAAATATAGAAAAGGAACAGCTACAAACACGATAATAAACAAGAAATCAAACTACCCTTATACTCAAACAGTGGCAGCTAACAGACATGTGGTAGATACAATGCCTGGACACCTCTAATCAAAAAAAAATTATCAAGAAGAACTAAACATGATCATCAACATGCACGAAACAATGTCCATAAAGTCAAGACAGTAAAACAGCTATGTAATACTATCAAAATGAAAATACATGCAGAAGACTGCAAAATTACAAACAACCTAAATATACCAGTGCATAACAACAATACATAATGAATAACAATAACACATAATGCATACTCACACCAAAAAACTCTTCCTTCAACACAACTATAAAATTTCACATCATAACATAACATTTATAACATCTTCAAAAACATAGCTCAATACAAAAGAAATCTAAAACTGTGACAGAAGAGAAAGACAAATTCAGCAGTGCAGAAATATGTGAAACTGCACAAAAGTCTAAATATATAGGAATGACAAGAAGAAATTTTAAAATCAAGTATAAAGAACACAATAAGCACTCCATATGTCATGAACAACTAATAAAAGGAAATCACTACCACACTGGGATAAGAACAGGCACAACAGCCTTATACCATAACAAGAAAAGGAAGGGAATGCTCACTTTACAGGACAACAAGGAGGAGCTGTAAAAAAAGTTCCCAGACTTTTGTTATAACTATTTATGACATCTGGTTTCGCAGGACAGAGTGGATCAGGTTGCGAAAGGGCGCCCAAATCAGTTGCTATTAGTTGCACAAACATACAAACTTTATTTTGCTAAAACACTTAATCACACAAGCCCTTAAAAGAATTCAGAAACAATACAGATGAAGGCCAGAACACAAGTTCTTTAAGTTGCCTTAAGGAATACACATGTTTCAAGGCCTTAGTTACAAAATAGAAGAACTGAGGGCTTAAGGCCTGGATAACAAGAATTTAAAAAATTTTAAAAGGTTTTAAATAAATTACTTTTCAAATTTTAATTTAAGATGGCTGAAGGCTTTATCTTAAAATATTTCACATAAAGTTCGGCTGAAGGCCATATACTGAACATAGAACAACTCAAGGCTTAAGGTCTGGATAACAAAATTAAGATAGAAATGAAAATTCTCAAATTTTCAAATGATTTTTCAAATTTTAACTTAAGATGGCTGAAGGCCTTATCTTAAAATATTTCTTGTAGAAGTTCGGCTGAAGGTCACATACTGAACATTAAAACAAACTAAATTAATACGCATCTGATGGCCTCGCACAGTACTTGAGACTGAAAGAAAATCACAATCCAAAACAACAGAAAAGTGGTGCTCAGAAGTGCTCGAAAGGTCGGCCTGAGGAGGTAACTGTAACATAAGTTTGGGTGAGACAGGCAGCCGAGAGTAAGACTAAACAATCGGATGGCAACTCGACCCAGTGAAAGCTGAAGGACCGACCGACAACCTAATCAATTCCCTTCCAACCAACAGCACAAGAACAGAAAATGTCAGCGAAGACGAAGATACCAGCAGCACTACGTCTTCAAATACAGCCAAGGCACAATAACCACTCAAAAATAGGAACAAACGCCAAGGGCTGTCGAACTACTTGCTGTGCCGGACAACACCCACATGGCGAGGAAAACACACTGCCAAGAAACCATGCCAATGACAAGGGCAGGCAACGGAATGCTAATGGCCGCAAGGCAGAAGACACTGCTGGTGCACTACACTAATAATTTACAATCAATTCAATAGTTGAACACCATACAGGAAGACGGCTGCAAAATTTTGGAGACTCCAGCTCACCATACATTGCTGCTTGCAGGAACAGCCCAGTAAGCAACAACCGGCAATGAACGGTCACAGCAGTTAAGGTTTCATAACAGATTAACTGATTACTCAACTCCAGTATCCAGGGGGGCAACGAACTTTGCAGCTCTCGCAGCTAGTGCCTCACAAATCCGACCACGCATGCACGCCACCAGCGGCCCTGAGCTGACCTTGCGCCACAGAGACTTCCTCGCTACTCTGTCACAACTGCCCGACTGCCTACTTCAGTACTAAGATAGCGTCCTGCAAGATGACCAACTGACAAGGCCCAGAAACGGTCGAAAGACCAAATACACGTCGCCCGATAAGACGACCGACCGAACGACCAACTAATTCATTCCCCCTGCAGTCATCTTCCATCAGATAGTACATGTGTGTCGCCAGCGGTCGGAGAGTACTGGCTGTCCGGAGCTCACTGGCGCTCTGTCCCAACTGCACACCGACAGAGGACGACCCGGAAATACTAGCGGTCGCTCCAGAGATAGTACAACAGTGCACTTATCGATAAGTGCCGCTGCTGCCACTCACAACAAGCAAACCAGCAACTTAGAGACGCCAGTAAATCGAATAGGAAACGAGGCGACAGTACCGTAAAGACAAGATGACTAGCAATAAACGGCATGAACACGAGCCGGGCATGGCTCAATTTATTACCGTAGTATTAGTACACATTTACTTAATCGCCTTCTAAATAGGATCCTTCAGCACACACACACTTGTTCCACTACTCCTGCCATTGCTGGAAACAACGATGAAAGTGCTGTTTGGAATGTTCCAAAGTTCATCCATCACTTTGGTTTTGATGTCTTCTACAGTGGCAAAAGCTTTGAGACCCCTTTTGATCTTGGGGAATCCGCTTGTGTTATGCAAGGTGAGTAAGGAGGCTGGTAAAGGAGTGGAATGTTCGTTTCTGTGAACTGTATCACCACAACAAGTGATATACGGGAGAGAACAATGTCGTGTGCATCTCTGTTGCCATTCCGTTCTTCAGATTCCCCCCCCCCCCCCCACACACACACACAATCGTTTCGAAATCTGTACTTAGAATGAGCTGTTAACATTTTGTCCATCTGGTACAAATTCATGGTGCGCCGCACCTTCGTTGTCGAAAAATGCAATGAACATCACTGTTGTTCTGGATCTGACATGATGGCTTTCTTTGGTCAAGGAGAGGAGGTTGTGTGCAATTCTGATGATGCCAGTTTTTTAAGGGTTGTACACGTACACCCAGGTCTGATGGCCAGAAACGATTGTTTTAAGAAATGTCGGGTTATCTGTGCTTTTTTCAAAACATTCGGCCACAGTCAACAAACGAGTTTCCATTTGATCCATAGTAAGCATCTGCAGGAAAATTTTGCTCTGTCACGTTTTATCTTCACATCATAAAACAGGATTGCGTGAATTGATTCATGAGAGATCTGCAATTCTTGTGCCAGCTTGTAGATGGTCAGTCGTCAGTCTGACCTGATTAACTGTTTCATTTATGCGGCCCTTTATTTGTTTCTGGAGGTGCTGCAGTGTAGTGCTAATCTCCCAACGATTCCTGTCCATCTCTAAATCTTGAATACCACTTGTAACCGGCTGTTTCCTTTACAACAGCGTCCCCATAAGCTATAAAGGCTAAAAAAGAATTTTAATTTCGCCCTTTACTCGAACGGCGACATCCTGCCAACAAATCACCACACACTCTTACCTGTAAATTAGTAAACAAACAATAAAGCAAGCTGTTGGAGAGTAATTAAGAATAATTACTTAAATTAGAGTCATTAATACAGACTATGTGAATGTGTAGATATCAGACTGCAGATGCGATACATGTTATGGAAATTGAAGGTGAATGGGGGAGAAAGGAAAGGAAAGGAAAGGGAGGGACTCTTGATGTTAGCTGCATCAGGATAAACACTGTGTCTGGATGGTGCAGTCGTTAATGCAGTTGTCTAGTAAACATCAGATTTTCACTCATCGCTGCTGAGTTTGCATAAATTCCCCATGCAGCTGATATCAATAGTCTCTTCCCTTTCCTTTCCTTTCCTTGCTCCCCCTCCACCTCCGATTTATATAATAACTCAGATTAATATGAGGGGCAGAAAAACAATTATAATAAAATTCTGGTAACTTTTCGATTGTCTCTTATATTTCATACAGAAGACCATAAACAAAACTAAAAATATACTCAATGACCAAAAGACTAATACCAGAAGAACAATATTCAAAATAATTCACACAAAATAATTCCACAAAAAAACTAAATCTTATATAAATAATAGTAAATATAAAATTTCACACACGTAACACACACCCTTACACACACACACACACACACACACACACACACACACACACACACACACACACACATAGTGCCCCATTACTCACCCTCCCTCCTTCCCCATCCTAATACCCACTCTACTCTCACACTCTACAGTTCCAGGGTCCCTCAGTTAGTCCTAAAATATGTGATGAAGTCTGTGTGTAGAGTGCTACAGTGTAGGTTATGTACAGTGAGACATTTAAAGGAAACCTATCAATTGGAAGCAACCTCTACCATGTGCATCTAGTACGTACAGAATAACACATGAGTACATAAGAAGGGAGTAAAAATGAATGTAAATATGAAAAAAATCAAATATTTGTAAATAGTTTGGTAAATTAGCTGAGCTGCCAACAATGATTACAAACCTCCTTCCAAATTATGCAAAACTAAGTAATTTTCTTCATATTATAGATCACCAGTTGAAAAGCTGGGTTTCTGAAGAAGTGAATTACTTACATGTGTATGTTCCCATCACTACTCGTTAACTCAACTTATATGTGGAAACACCCTACTTGCACAGATACCACTGTATGTATAGGTTAGGAATGTTAAAAGCCATTTAACTTTTTTATGCAATGTCGCTTCCCCCAGCATTGCCTACAAGCTTCAGCAACTATCACTAGGTGGGTCTGTTCTCATGCTGCCCTCGTTTAACTATACACATTTAGAAACGTTTCTTTAAGTTAATAAATAGTTAGTGTCATGACAAAATAATGAGCTTAATCTGCAGTTAAATAAATAAATACATTGTAAAATGGCATAATATTCTTAAACCACGCTATTGCAGTCTCATTGTAACATTCAGCAAATCTGTATAATCACTCATTTGTAATAAAGTAACACAGCATTGCTTGAAATGTTTTACAGATCCAAAAAATGTTGTAACTGTGATTGTGGACTTTCTCTGGTTCATATTACTGCAGAAAGATCAAGACTGTGAAGGTATTTATTTCTGTATAATGATAACAAATTTTTGCTTTTACCTATGAGTGTAAATTTTACGCTAAAGCAGAAGTACAAAATTTATTTGTGCCTTAAGGGATTTTATTAAACCCACTCTTGACCCTAATTAAAATCCTATGTTAGTACAAAAGTGTCTGCATTGGCGCAGTCAGTGAGAAACGACTGTTCTCGACGTTGGTAGAAATATGGCTACAGGATTAAGTACTGCACCAGCAAATGAAGCGCCACATTTACAGCACCTGTAACTTATCAGAATCTTGACTAACTAAAACCAAAGCATAACTGTTGAGACATTAACCTTACTTTCCAGTGTACCTTCGGTGTACTATAGATAGCATCTGAGTATTTAACATAAAATTTCAGAAATAATGTTCTTCAGAATGTGATACGAGTAATGCGGTGACGAAAATGGTTTTGAAAGCTTCTTTTCAGATGAGCCTGTAGCGACGCTGCCGCGCGCTAATTCAAGCTCGCCGGTGTGTGTGTGTGTGTGTGTGTGTGTGTGTGTGTGCGCGCGCGCGCGCGCGTGTGTCAGTGCAGTGCTGTGCGGTCGTAATTACTGTACACGACGTCTGTGTAGTTCCGCGACCAACCTTTAGAGGCGCTGTGTTTTCTAGCTTTTATATACGTTCTGTTTATTATTATTATTCCATGTTTTTTGAGTTAATTGGTAGTTCTGTGCCTGTCTGGCGTGAGGTCAGTCGCTTGACGGCGCGTTTCGGCGCGGGCCCGCCCGTTGCCGGCACGGAAGCTCGCACTGGGGCGTATCGCTTCCAGTCGAGCGTGCCGCGGCAGTCCTCACTCGGGGAAGTGAAGCGTCTCTCATAGCCTCTCCCTCCCAAGTGGCTCTTTCCGCCTTCCCGTGGTGCCAGATGTTAAGCTCAGCATTTCGCCTTGCGACAAAATGGAGAGCTACGACCCAACCCGATGCGAAAGTAAGGGTGCGTGGCACAGGGGGAGCTGTGTCAAGGGACCGAACATCAGTCCCTCTCTGTTCGCAGGGCACAGACCATCAGGTGTTCTGCACGCCGGAGATCTCGTTCGTCGGCGTGGGATCGCGGCGCGATTCGGCAAGGGTGCTTCGCCGCACCTCTGGGTAACCGGGGTGTGTTCTGCCAAACCCAGGAGGTGGTGACATCGCCTGGGCTAGGTTAGATGGGTTCAGACCGCTGAACGACTGGGTGACCGACCCACCACCTGAGTAGGAGTGAGTCCTTGGCCGAGAGGTGGAAGCTCGGGCTAGTAAGCGGTGAAGGGCGATTGGTGCATCCGCCTCTCCGGAGTGCGGGGTGCACTTGCCGAGGAGCGTCGGGTGAAATCGACGATGATGGAGCCACCGATGGGGACCAGTGCGCTGGCAATGGCCTGCTGAACCCTAGAGTTCGAAGAGTGCCCTTGGCCTTGGGGCGAGGCCGGTGGGCGAGTTGCCTCATGTCCCCCCCCCCCCCCCCCCCCCAATGCCAGAGGAGCCGGTCCGGGGCAAGAGACAGGCTCCCATCTTTTATCACTCGTTACTCATCATGGCGGCAACTGAAACAAGTGATTCTTCTGCGTCCAAACGCGCTTCTATTGCGCCTGATCCCTCTCCCCAGGACGAGCTGGGACAGGCAAAAAGCGAATCTGTAACACAGAGACACGCTAGAATTTCACTGCTCCTAGAGCAGAATGTCAAAAATGGCAAAATAAGCCAAGCGGCTCTATCAATCATAAAAAATGAACTCACCGCATCGGCTATCGCCCATGCAAAACTTGAAGGCCAGGTGGAAGAGTTAGAAAAAGAAAACAGTAGACTGAGGAACCAACCGGTCAAGACCTGGGCGGCGGTGGCTGCGCAAGCGCCAACTAAGCCGCACACAACCAAAGAAACCATAGATAAAGCAGCCAAAAGAACAGACACTGCGGTCTTTCTCAGGACACTGCCTGGGCAAGATACCAGTGTAAAGAAAATCCAGGAGCTGTTCACAAAAACTATAAACCCAGCTAAAGACAAAATTAAAATAAAGAGAATTAAACCTAGTAGAAACTCAGTAATTGTGCAAGTAGCTTCAGAGGAAGACAAAGACAAATTATTAAACAATCAGAAACTAAATTCACTAGTTAAATGTGAACCACCAAAGAAAAGAAATCCTTTAGTAATCCTTTATGACGTGCCAACTATAATGACTGATGACGAACTGACGAACACAATAAAAGAACAAAATTTTGATGATCTAAATGAGGAGGAATTTCGAAAGAGCTTCAAATTGAGATTCAAGACGGGGCCTTGGGGGGCTGATGTGGTTCATCACGTTGCTGAGGTCATGGCACCAATGTGGAGGAAGATCACAGCAATGGGCAGATTGTATGTAGGATTCCATTCGGTTAACGTCAGAGACTACATCGTGGTACCTCGCTGCCACAATTGTGGTGACCTGGATCACATCCTAAGGCTTTGTACCAGGGAGCCGGCTTGCAAGAAGTGTGGCACAAATAGACACAACCACAAAGACTGCAAAGCAGCAGCGGTCTGTATTCCTTTCAAAAGCCGTGGGAAAAAGTCATGCGGAGCCACGGGACGTAATTGCCCAACATAGAGAATGTTAGAACAACGATTCATCTCCAAAATCGATTATGGCTGATCACAGCCCACCAAACTGGATGCCAAAGCGTAAATCCCCAAGCAAGAGGAGGCGGGACGCTATGAGGGCAACCAGGTTTAAGAACTTCTTGATGGCGCTTTCGGGTGCCACTAAGACAGTAACAATAGACAAGGCCATACAAACATATAAATACACAAACAGATTTTCCCGTACTGAACACAGATCCCGCCCCTCAACGCCGGGAAACGAAGCCGACAGTCCATCTGAGGCGGCAAGGGCATCCTATGACCGCAATATCCCAGACAAAACTCAAAGAAAACCAACCCATCCAAGACAGTGCTGTCACAAGCACAAGCCTGAAGTCCACAACGCAGAACACTCCAGTGGTCAGATTGCCACCTGTGGACCCGGTAAGGGTGTATCCCAACGTCAAGTACACGATGTAACTGGCCAGGCTGGAAGAGCCGATTACCCTGGCCACTGCCTTACGACATGTGGTCTGTGTAGGACACGAAGAGGGTAAAATGGTAACCTTCTCGGTAATGGAGGCTGTGGACAGAATTCAGCTCAAGTCAGTGAATCTCCCCACTGATTTCGGAGCCCTGCGGGACCTACTAAAAAAAGTTTTTGAGCGACATGGTGAAAAGTTTGACCTTCAGGACATTTACGAACAGGCCGTACTAGCAAACGGACGAATTGCTTTCGACTGGAGTAAGACCTGGCCGGACGACCACATACACACATACTTTCCATGACGACTGAGATAACAATTGGAGAATTAAATACGCACAACAGTCGACTTGTTATGCAGGACCTCCGCAAAGAGGTGGAGGAGAGGAGACTGGACGTGCTCTGCCTACAGAAGCTGTACTCCTAAGCTGGGAAAATAGCTTTTGCTGCCGCAACTTGGCAGATTGTCAGCAGATGTGAGGACCCTAGAGCAGCAATAGTAGTTACAAACAAACTCTTGAGGGTAACCACGCTTGAGAGGTGGCATGAGCCCCCTCTCATATTTCTATCTTACGATTTTCGTCTCTAATTGCATGCGGTGAAAAGTTGCTATTCCTTCACACGCGGACTTCCCACGCAGCGTCTCTCGTCACCCAGGTGGTCCGATGAGAGGCGGGCTCTGCTGATCTGGAGAGGGTTAAGCCGACGGGTGTGAGGAAGTGGAGTGAATGCTTTGCAGACGCCGAAATTGTCAAAAGACACGCCCGGAGGGGTCTGAAGTAGCGGCTGGGCTAGAGGTTCCGTTTCTTTGCAGAATCTTAGCGAAAACACTTTCTGGCGGGCTACCAGCGAGGCGTGGGAATGACTTGTGTACCCAGGCAGTTGTGGCGGGAAAATTCCCGCACTTTCTGCAAAATAGTCACTGTGATTGGCTTGCTCAGGGCATAGCTCCGTGACGTAGCAAAATCAGCGCAGAAATTGGCGCCAAGAATCTCCATTGGTGGAATGGTAGTGCTCCGGCAATGGAGTGGAATTTTCCGCCGGTTTTCGAGTTGCTGATTGGAACGTTTAACCACGGCCACTTTGGTGGGGGCGAGAATGTTCGGTGTTCGGCCTGTACGGGTGCTCTGAAGTGGTCGGCTCTCGCCTTTCGGTCGAGGACGTCGAAGCAACCAGCCATCGCCTCTGGTACGCCAGATCGTGTTCTGGCAGTTAAGAAGACAGTTTGGTAATGTATGTCCGCAACACTGGCAGTTAGGGATTTTCCTAGGTGATAATCAGAGCTCAGCAGAGCGCGCTTGTTCGTCTTTTTCTAACTTTGTTCTGTCTTGAGTAGCAGCAATTAATGTTGGGTTGGCTGTGTGTCTCTCTTAAGATTTGAGTGGCAAGGAATTGGCTCCACATACCACTTCGTCATAAACCTCACAATCTAGTTTAGGGACAACTTCACCTTCACAGCGTTTGTTTGTGTATCCAATTTGAGCCAATTTGTTGTATTATAAATGTTTCGTGTGTTTTTGTTTATTATTTTGTGTTTAGTCTTAATAAATCATATTGTTATTTTGGACAGAACTTTCATTTTGTTAATCGGTAGAGGAACCCATCATTTCTCACTACATTAGTAAAACCTTCCTTTATTTAACTTATTTATCAAATTAAATTATTGCAGGTGCCAAACTCTTTTCTACTCCACTTGCAGGGTTGATTACAGTCAGTTCGCGTATATTTTTTAATCCTTGTGCAACAGCAAAAGTCGGAGTTAGAATAGGGGGGGGGGGGGGGCTTAGAGCATCATTTACATATGTAGATTCTAGAATTTAGTGTTAAATACACTGCTAGCCCCAGCACCTGGCATAAAATGGCGACCCTTAGCCTCGGATCTTTCCTGTGAATCGCTGATAAGCAAGTATTATTAGTAGTAGGGACACTCGGAATTTTTTTGCTTAATTTTTTTTTTTTTATTGATTAATACCCAAGTTTTTTTCTGGTAGTTCCACGTTTAGTTTTAAGTAGCGCTGCATGATTACAGTTTTTGTTTTCAGTGTATGTATTCTTTTGTTCATTGCTTTTGTGTTCCTTTGATGGTGTGTCCGTATCACATCACACTTTGTCGGGTTTGTGTGCGGTTTCTGTACCACAACAAATCGTGCATATAACTACAGCGTTGGAGAGGCGTTGTTGAAATTTTATGTCTATGTGTAAAAATACAGGGAGTAGATTATTTTTATTGTGTATTTTAGATAAATTTTGTTTCTCATGAATGATCACGAGAAGTAAGGCACGACTATTAGTGAGCGAAGGTAAAACAAAAGTGGATACTATAATGGATAAGAGGCACGTTACTGACGGGGATAGGTTAGGAGATGAGATGGGCACATTTTTAGCAGGACAGGACGACAGGGTCATTGATGAGGACGGTGATTTGGACGCGATCTTAGAGCAACGTCGCGGTCATGATTATGATAGTGAGGTAGAGGATGAAACAGAGACAGGCACACAAGTCGAGACGGTAGCAGAAGTTTATAATCAAACGAACGAGAGCAGACAGGGGCTAGCTCGGCCACGTCAGAGCTCGAGCGCCCAGGTGTCCAGAGTTACATCTCCCACGTTTGAAGAGGATCAAAAAGATGACGTAAACCCAATACTGAGCTTCCTACGATCAATGAAAGAAGAAGCTGACGAACAGCGTAAGAGGGAGAAGGAAGAAGAGGAGAAACAACGTAAGAAGGAGAAGGAAGAAGCTGACGAACAGCGTAAGAAGGACACTCAGGAAATAATTTCGCATATAGAAGAAATCCGAGGGGAATTACTAACAATAAAGAAAGAATGTGGAGAAGTAAAACAAATGTCAATGGCTGCACAATAAGTAGCAGGCCTGTCCAAAACGGCAGCAATAGGGGCAATGAAAGTCGCGGAAGCAACTTCTAAACTCGCAGGGCGCTTGCGACGTACAACACAATCCCACTCAAAATCCCTAGCATTCTTAAAAACTCAAGGTAATATCGCGGTTGCGAACACCACGAAACGAATGGAAGAAGTAGAGAGTCGGATAGCAAAACTAGAGCAAAACGGGCACACGAGCACTGCGCGTTCGGATACCAATGATGGAATACACAGAATTGTGTCTCCGAGGAAAAGCCCGCCGTGCTCTAGCCCAATGACCGAGTGCTGAACTAACAATGCACACGGAGAAACAGCGAGTAATAGCTCCAATAATCATAGCCCACTTAGGAGAGTGATTTCTGAGTGCCACTTCCACTGTGATACAGAGGTAGCACATAACAGTTATCAGCAAGATAGAACAGGACACTCAGCAGACGTGCAAGTATCGGAAACGAGTGACAACACCAGTGCGAGGATCAGACAGGATTTTGATCACAATCACTTCCTGTCGATACTAAAATTCCAGAAGTTCAAAGAAAATGGAGGGTCGATGCATCCGAAGAGCTGGGTGATGCAGTTTACAAATTCATTACCGGCATCATGGCCAACCCAGGCAAAATTAGAATTCATGTGTGGACACATCGAAGGCCAAGCTGCGGAAAAGATGCGGGGTGTGGCAGTGACGTGTCGGACTTATCAGGAATTTGTTGGTGCATTCCTGCGGACCTACTGGTCAAAGGAAACGCAAGACAGGATTAAAGAGGAAATAATATTTTGTCCTGAACTGGAAGTGTCTGGGCATAGGAGCGCAACCAAATTTCTTGATGATTTACTCAAGAAGAATCAATTTTTAGATAGTCCATATAGCAACGGAGAACTCATTAAATTTTGCTTTTCCAAATTGCCAGTTAGGTACCAACAGACACTTGTCGGGAAGAGTGGATCTGACATAGAAGCATTCAAGAGTCTATTGCGCGAACTCGAAGTAGTCTTTGATAAACAAGACGCAAAGGACAGGAAGAAGGGGCAAAGTAACAAATACCACGGGCCAGGAAGGGAAGACGACAACAGATCGCATAATCGCACTGGTCAGTTAGGAAACCAGGGTTACGGAAGTCAAGGTTACGCTATTCAAGGTTATGGAAACCAAAGACACGGAAACCAGAACGTCAGGGAGCAGGGTCAATCTAGACAAGGAATCTGGGATAGGAGGAATAACGAACGGCAAAGCGACCGTAATTGGAGAGAGCGAAACCAAGGACAACAGTGGAACCAGGAGATTGAAACTAGACCCGCAAATCCTAATGCACGTCTGAGGAGGGGGAGCTTAACAAGGGATTGACGCCAGACTAGTGCGAACACAGGCCGCCGGAATTTCGCGCGTAATCTCGGACCTGGCCAACTACGGATGATACATTACGAAGATTTATCAGAAATCCTGCTCGAGGAACATAAAGCAACTCCTCGACAAGATCGGCAGCCTCTTATCACAGTAGCAATAGCTGAAAAGAGTATGAATGCGATAATAGATAGTGGAAGCTACATAACAGCAATATCTGAGGCAGCATACAAGAGCTGCTCTCAGGAGATGGACTGGCCTGTTCTATCGGTTAAGAAAACCAAAATAAAAGGGGCATTAGCGGGTAAATGTACGGAGGTCGCCCAACAAACAAGACTGGAATTCTCCTGCCAAGGACACAAAATAGAGTCTAACTTCTGGATCGTGCCAAATCTGGCGATAGACATGATAATAGGAACGGACTTCCTAAATGAACATGAAGCGATAGTTGATCTAGGACGAGGTGAAGTGGTTTTGAGGAAAGGGAATCCCGTCCACATTAAGTTCGACGACCAGCTGATCCCAGCTCAACTACCGTCTAACTGTGTACGGATAAACTATGCGTGTCTGAAAGACAGAAAGGAAGAACAGGTCGACGTTGCGGGTAGGGGAGAGGACACGGATGAGAATGAAGTCGGAATAATGGGAGAAATAAAGGAGAAAATAGGAGAAAAAGTGGAAGCAATAAAGAATATAAGGTGCGACCACCGCAAAGAACCTCATAAATTACTAGTAGAACATGCGGAGGTCTTCCTGCCCAAGACAGGATCAATAAAGAACTTCCAATATGAATTTCGTGTACGTCCGCACAACCAGTTTCGTGTGCCACCCTATCCAATCCCCTTGGCATATCGACAGACAGTAGCAGCTGAAATTACGCGAATGCTGAGTGAAGGAATAATAGAACCTACGGCTTCAGCCTATTATAACCCGTTAAGAGTAGTCGAGAAGGCAGATGGTAGTATTCGTTTAGTCTTGGACTCGCGACAAATTAATACCATAATAGAACCCGAAACAGACAGACCGGAACGATTAGAGGAACTCTTACAAAACTTCCATGGAATATCAATCTTCTCATCAGTTGATCTAAAATCGAGTTTCTGGCAGATCGAGCTCCATACAAATTGCAGACAGTACACAGCCTTTTTAGCATTTGGAAGATGTTACCGGTTTCGTCGTCTACCATTTGGTTTGAACGTTTCATCTGCCGCATTCATTCATGGGCTGGATGGCATACTAAGCGATAATTTGAAACGTCATGTCACCAGCTATGTGGACGATTTGCTGATCGCGGAGAAATCTTGGGGAGAGCACAATGCGGTCCTCGGTGAACTCCTTGCGACATTCAAGGAATACGGAGTGACTATCAATATCGAAAAATCGAATTTTGGGACGTCCTCTGTCAAATTTCTAGGACATATCATCACGGGTGAGGGCATTGCGCCAAATCCCGAAAAGATCGAAGCGATGGAAAAGTTTCCCATTCCTACGACAAAGAAGCAGTTAAGGGGGTTCTTGGGGATCATAAGTTTTTACAACCGCTTTATCCATGTCAAAACTCAGAGCAGTCCTAGATTGCATCAACTTACAGGAAAGGAGATTCCTTGGGAATGGGATGAGGCGGCCGAATCCGAATGGAAAGCATTAAAATTCGCATTATTACAAGCACCCATCCTATCACACCCTAATTTAGCAGAAGAGCTTTGCATAGTAACGGACAGTTCATACTCAGGTCTGAGTGTCATGGTGTTCCAAGACTATGTACATGAAGGAAACAGGGTGTGGAAGACAATTGCGTTTGGTAGCAGAGTACTAG
This sequence comes from Schistocerca piceifrons, assembly GCF_021461385.2. NCBI lineage: Eukaryota > Metazoa > Arthropoda > Insecta > Orthoptera > Acrididae > Schistocerca > Schistocerca piceifrons. The sequence continues at coordinate 283,806,122 of NC_060140.1, forward strand.
CCAAGAGTGAGAGGAATTACTCAGTAACCGAGTTAGAGGCGCTGGCTATTGTATGGGCGTTTGAAAAATTCAGATACCTTCTGTTTGGTCGCAAGACGAGGGTCTACACAGACCACAAGGCACTCGAGTTCTTGATGACTGCAAAGCTTAATCACAGGCGGCTCATTAGGTGGGCATCATATCTGCAGCAGTACAACTTTTCGATAGAATATATCCCCGGCAGTCAGAACATTATTGCAGACGCCTTATCACGGTTACCGATCGGATTTTAGCACAACATGGAAGAAGATCTGGAGGAAAATCACTACTGCCTTTTCTATATGCAGAAAGTAGCCTTTGAAAATTTTATTACCTGTAGTATGCAGGACATCAAGAAGGAGCAAGACAAGGACCCTCACCTAGTGTTATTGAAACAGAAATGGATAGACAGAAGACACGCCACCATCAGGCAGTTCTACCTCTTGCGGAAAGGCGTAATTTTCCACCGAAATTATGCCAATGACACTGAATGGGGGGTATGCATCCCTGAACACCTAATAAACAAGGTTATCTGGCATACTCACCTCAGCTATGGACACTTCGGACCACGCAAGTGCAATCTCAAGCTAAGGACCATGTGTTACTTTCGAAACATGGAGCGTCGAATACGGAGGGTACTGTCGGTGTGTAAAGACTGCCAAAAGGCTAAGCACACCACTGTGAGCATGCAGGCACCATTATACCCAATCGTACCGACCAAATTAAGACAATTAGCAGCAACAGATTTGATGGGACCTTTGCCAAGAACAAGAAGAGGATATACTTACATATTAGTGTTTGTTGAACTAACGTCCAAATATGTTACCTTTACGCCACTGAAGAGGGCGACAGGACGAACTGTATCACGAGCCCTAATCCGGGATTTCCTACCACAGGTTGGTCATGTGAGTAAAATTATTTCTGATAACGGACCACAGTTTAAGTCAAAAACATGGAAGGAGACGTTGCGTGGATGTAAAATTGATCCCATTTTTATATCTTCACACCATCCGAGCTCGAATGCTGCAGAACTGGTTATTAAGGAACTCGGAAACTTGTGCCGGTTGTACTGTAACAAACAGCACACGACATGGGACGTTTTCCTTAAAGACTTCCAGGAGGTGATCAATGAGGCACCCCATGGGATAACAAAATTGGCACCCATTACAGTACTGAAAAACTGGATTCCTAAGGACTTGATAACCGAGGTCGTAAACTTCCCACCAAGGGCGCGAACGCAGCACCAAGCCATAGTGGATTTGGCTCTCAAGAGGATACGGGCTGCAGCAGAGGTCAGGACGAGACGTGCCGACAGGGAAGCTCGTCTACGACACTTCCAAATTAGACAAAAGGTGCTCGTTAAGTCTTTCCGACTTTCGAACAAACAAAAAATGAAATGCCAAAAATTCTATTCTGTTTACAACGGCCCGTACCGTATAAGGAGAGCAGCTCACCACAATGCTTATGAATTGGAGACGCTGAAAGGAAAGAAGTCCATAGGACTCCACCACATCTATCACATAAAGGAGTTCGTGGAATAGTAGTAGTGTAAGTGATGTACATAGTAGAATGGGCAAATACATGAACCTTGCTATAGTAGTAGTGTAAGTGGTGTACATAGTAGAATAGGCAAATATATGAACCTTTCTTCGGGGAACAATAATCGTTGCATTAATAGATTAAGATTGTTAAAGTATTAACGCGCTGCGTTTTCTCGCATAAGAATTTACTGCTGTTAACTTTTTTTGTCTACACTCCTGGAAATTGAAATAAGAACACCGTGAATTCATTGTCCCAGGAAGGGGAAACTTTATTGACACATTCCTGGGGTCAGATACATCACATGATCACACTGACAGAACCACAGGCACATAGACACAGGCAACAGAGCATGCACAATGTCGGCACTAGTACAGTGTATATCCACCTTTCGCAGCAATGCAGGCTGCTATTCTCCCATGGAGACGATCGTAGAGATGCTGGATGTAGTCCTGTGGAATGGCTTGCCATGCCATTTCCACCTGGCGCCTCAGTTGGACCAGCGTTCGTGCTGGACGTGCAGAACGCGTGAGACGACGCTTCATCCAGTCCCAAACATGCTCAATGGGGGACAGATCCGGAGATCTTGCTGGCCAGGGTAGTTGACTTACACCTTCTAGAGCACGTTGGGTGGCACGGGATACATGCGGACGTGCATTGTCATGTTGGAACAGCAAGTTCCCTTGCCGGTCTAGGAATGGTAGAACGATGGGTTCGATGACGGTTTGGATGTACCGTGCACTATTCAGTGTCCCCTCGACGATCACCAGTGGTGTACGGCCAGTGTAGGAGATCGCTCCCCACACCATGATGCCGGGTGTTGGCCCTGTGTGCCTCGGTCGTATGCAGTCCTGATTGTGGCGCTCACCTGCACGGCGCCAAACACGCATACGACCATCATTGGCACCAAGGCAGAAGCGACTCTCATCGCTGAAGACGACACGTCTCCATTCGTACCTCCATTCACGCCTGTCGCGACACCACTGGAGGCGGGCTGCACGATGTTGGGGCGTGAGCGGAAGACGGCCTAATGGTGTGCGGGACCGTAGCCCAGCTTCATGGAGACGGTTGCGAATGGTCCTCGCCGATACCCCAGGAGCAGCAGTGTCCCTAATTTGCTGGGAAGTGGCGGTGCGGTCCCCTACGGCACTGCGTAGGATCCTACGGTCTTGGCGTGCATCCGTGCGTCGCTGCGGTCCGGTCCCAGGTCGACGGGCACGTGCACCTTCCGCCGACCACTGGCGACAACATCGATGTACTGTGGAGACCTCACGCCCCACGTGTTGAGCAATTCGGCGGTACGTCCACCCGGCGTCCCGCATGCCCACTATACGCCCTCGCTCAAAGTCCGTCAGCTGCACATACGGTTCACGTCCACGCTGTCGCGGCATGCTATCAGTGTTAAAGACTGCGATGGAGCTCCGTATGCCACGGCAAACTGGCTGACACTGACGGCGGCGGTGCACAAATGCTGCGCAGCTAGCGCCATTCGACGGCCAACACCGCGGTTCCTGGTGTGTCCGCTGTGCCGTGCGTGTGATCATTGCTTGTACAGCCCTCTCGCAGTGTCCGGAGCAAGTATGGTGGGTCTGACACACCGGTGTCAATGTGTTCTTTTTTCCATTTCCAGGAGTGTATGTTCGGGATCTCCTCTGTCGTTGCGATAAGAGGCACTACCTTTCCATGAGCAATGTTTTTGTCCTTTCCTATCTGGTGTCCATGTTAAGGGATAAAGATGAGAGACGAGATGTCGCACAAACGGGCGCATACAAGAACGTGCTCTGAGAAGCGTTCTGAGAAGTCGTGATACGCTCTATAGCGGCCACAACCAGTTCGTGAGACGTTCATACCAATGCTTGCAGGCACGCGTCAGTGCACTGCAAGATTGTGGTATATTGCGTGATTTCGAGGATGAAAATGGGCAGTATAGTTTTTTGCAGAGCTGCGCCAGCATCGTTGTCTTGCAAGTCGGGGTGAACCTGTGAGCGTTTGACTCCAATGGTGCCCTAGACGAGAGAAATGCGGGCATAAAGCCTACCATACCAATGTGCTGGTTGGGGATTTAGCGTGCTACTCGTGACTGTCACAGATGAATAACCGGGGACTTATACTTGGATATTCGTGACATACTGTGTAGCTGGCGTGTGTTGGGCGACTGAATCCTCAACAGGAACCAGTCCTGGCTTGGTCATATTACATTGCCTCTGGAAAGGTGTGCTTTGATCGCGAATACTGCATAACATAGAAAAAGAAGTTGAAACTATAAATTTATTGTCTTGTATAGCCATGGCTAACCCAGTCTCTGGAGTTTCAGTGAGACGTAGTGAGAACTCGGAGGCCATGTCGTACGGCGCACACATCACTGTCGTCAATAGCGGCGAGCAGCGAGACATCTCAGCGTAACAAGAATTATGTAAGAGTGTTGTATAAAAAAAAATAATAAAATAAAAAATAATAATAATAATAGAGAGAGTACCATATACTAGGATAAATTAAACTTTAGGATTTTACAATAACTAGATCCTTAATATTGTGGCGGTTTTCTACCACAAGTGTTTGGCGCGCGCCTGTTGAGATGCTATTTTTCAGGTCACCAAACCACAGACCGGAGATGGAGGGACGACGGGCAAGCGAAAGTAGCATAGTTGCATGTTCTTTATAGCACAGTAAAACTTAGACCTGCATAACAACATAATTGAATTAAAAGACATAGAATGTAGATCGTTGGCAAATGGTAGTTAATTCTTGAGCATGTCTACTGTCGATCTATATAATTAATAGTAATATTAGTGCGGGCCCGCACATTTATTTCTTCATCCAATATAGCGTCACACACCATGTACAATAGTGAGATCGGTCTCTAGACAAATACCAAGATAAATTATTTCCAGGATTTTGTTATGATAGCTACAGATAAATAACTATAAAATTAAAATTAAAGTGTCTGAAATGACAGACCATCAATGTATCGTTATGTATTTTTATTATAACATACAAGGTCATGGGGAAAAGTTAGGTATAAGATTTTTGTAAGAATTGTGCAGATGACGGATATCGTGGCAATGCAGAGGCCAGCCGGAGCAAAAGCAAGAGGTCATCGGCTACCTGCAAGAAGAGAGCGTCAGCGCGCCACCTGACGTGAAGGGCGCGAGAGCATCCGGTCCTACAAGCTGACAGTCACCGGGCCGTATACCTGAGGGATTAGGCGGCAGACAATCCTCGCCGGGCCACAAGCGAAAGTGAGGCTGGCCGTTGACACTGACATGCGACCCACACGTGACAGCCTGCTAGCTCTCTGGACGCGGCAGCCGTTTGGAGGGATTCCCAGCGGCAGACCACGTTGTCGTGAGTACACGAAGAAGATCACATATCGTGTCAGAACCTGCGCCTCATGTGCCTCAGGACAGAAAGGGACGCTATATACTCAGCTGTTTGGGTTTTTACAACTCACTAGCATTGGCTGATCTGCATACACAAAGCAGTATCGTGCCACACTAACAAATGAATGGTCTCATTTCTAACTTCTCCTCTCTATTAGAGAGCAGGTGTGGCAATCGTCGCTCCTAGTTCGATCCTGTATGGATGAACTCACACACTTGTGGAGTCACTCCACGTGCCATCGAACTGCAACATTGGGAAACATAAAGTACTGTCCAGCCAGAGAAGAGACCTAGACTAGTGATGTATCCCAACAAGTAGACCTCAGAGACAATTAATCGACGTGAGGAGAGCCTATCACTGTGTCTTCCTACCGTACTGCCGTGATCATATGCGTAGGTCTTGGTGCAATCTCAACAGAGTACTGCAGATGCTCCAGCACACCCTATTGCTGTTGCAACAACGTAGCAACAACACCGGACGTTTAGCCCTATGTGATGTCAGTACTGTGGAATTTGTGAAGTGCTTCGAATATTTCTAACAATGTGATTTAGTGCCTCATTCTCAGCACAGTCGTGAACTTTGTGCAATGTGCACGCACAACTTGATGCCCCATGAACCTTGTTTTTTTTCTTAAATTTCTTTCTCTAGTGTTGTTTTTGTAATGTATGTTATACCTCGTATGTGTTTGTGTTTTACACTGTAATTCTTATTACAAATTACTGTATAGTTCTCCACACCATGTTTTTTTTGTATTTTGTATTTATTGTTGTGTGTATTCAAACAGTGTGCCCGAAGTCCCCATAAACTGAAGCAGATACCACCACTGTCATTGTGAATGGACCATCAGTTCAGGGAACATTTTGTAAAGGTTATTCTTGGTGCAGGGAGACAGAATGAATCGGAGGTTGTAATTAGATTCTGAAAGCTCACAAAAAGAGATTGTTAACTTAAATAGTATCATGTGTGAGTGAGTTCAGGTTAGTTTAATGATTCAAATTGTTGTAACATCTTGGGCATTTAATTGCGGAGCACTCCAACTCTGGTTGTAAAGAATAAACTGCTCCATATTTGGCTCACATACCCGGGACATATTTAGAGCGTGAATGCCTGCGTGAATCGGTGTTTGGAAGGGGCTCCCTGGGTATGGATGGGTGATGTGAGTGTTAGTGTTCCATATTAAGAAGGTGAAGTTGGCTACACCATAAATAATCCTCCCTCTATGAGCTGCATTTTTCAGTTGCAGTGATTTTTTTTATAGAGTGCGGCATGTGGAGTCAGTTTGTAAGATTGTTCTTGGGCGATTGACTCACTACCTTGCTCCTAAGTGAGCCAACCGCTCACCAATTACAATCTAAAATGGCGTAGGGGCTATGAGAGGTGGCGTGAGCCCCCTCTCATATTTCTATCTTACGATTTTCGTCTCTAATTGCATGCGGTGAAAAGTTGCTATTCCTTCACACGCGGACTTCCCACGCAGCGTCTCTCGTCACCAGGGTGGTCCGGTGACAGGTAGGCACTGCTGATCTCGAGAGGGTTAAGCCGACGGGTGTGAGGAAGTCGAGTGAATGCTTTGCAGACGCCGACATTGTCAAAAGACGCGCCCGGAGGGGTCTGAAGTAGCGGCTGGGCTAGAGGTTCCGTTTCTTTGCAGAATCTTAGCGAAAACACTTTCTGGCGGGCTACCAGCGAGGCGTGGGAATGACTTGTGTACCCAGGCAGTTGTGGCGGGAAAATTCCCGCGCTTTCTGCAAAATAGTCACTGTGATTGGCTTGCTCAGGGCATAGCTCCGTGACGTAGCAAAATCAGTGCAGAAATTGGCGCCAAGAATCTCCATTGGTGGAATGGTAGTGCTCCGGCAATGGAGTGGATATTTCCGCCGGTTTTCGAGTTGCTGATTGGAACGTTTAAACACGGCCACTTTGGTGGGGGCGGGAATGTTTGGTGTTCGGCCTGTACGGGTGCTCTGAAGTGGTCGGCTCTCGCCTTTCGGTCGAGGACGTCGAAGCAACCAGCCATCGCCTCCGGTACGCCAGATCGTGTTCTGGCAGTTAAGAAGACAGTTTGGTAACGTATGTCCGCAGCACCAGCAGATAGGGATTTTCCTAGGTGATAAGCAGAGCTCAGCAGAGTGCGCCTGTTCGTCTTTTTCTAACTTTGTTCTGTCTTGAGTAACAGCAATTAATGTTGGGTTAGCTGTGTGTCTCTCTTAAGATTTGAGTGGCAAGGAATTGGCTCCACATACCACTTCGTCATAAACCTCACAATCTAGTTTAGGGACAACTTCACCTTCACAGCGTTTGTTTGTGTATCCAATTTGAGCCAATTTGTTGTATTATAAATGTTTCATGTGTTTTTGTTTATTATTTTGTGTTTAGTCTTAATAAATCATATTGTTATTTTGGACAGAACTTTCATTCTGTTAATCGGTAGAGGAACCCATCATTTCTCACTACGTTAGTGAAACCTTCCTTTATTTAACTTATTTATCAAATTAAATTATTGCAGGTGCCAAACTCTTTTCTACTCCACTTGCAGGGTTGATTACAGTCAGTTCGCGTATATTTTTTAATCCTTGTGCAACAGCAAAAGTCGGAGTTAGAATAGGGGGGGGGGGGGGGGGCTTAGAGCATCATTTACATATGTAGATTCTAGAATTTAGTGTTAAATACACTGCTAGCCCCGGCACCTCGCACGCTCTCACAATTTACAACTCATCACTGCAACGTCGTGGAGCTTCAGTCCCCGATGGGAGTAATTATTCTCATAAATATGTATTTTAAATATGGAAATGAGATTGAACAACACCTAGAACACCTGGAAAGAGTTGCCGCGGCGTTGCGGGGACGAAAGATAATCATAACAGCTGACATCAATGCAAAATCCCCCCTATGGTACAGCGGCACCAGAGACACAAACGGTGATAAAGTGGAAGATTTTCTTATGGCTTCGCAGCTCGTGGTGGCCAACAGGCCCGGCAATCCTCCTACCTACACAGCAGGAGGAGGACAAGGCACGAATATAGATGTAACCCTTACATCACATAATGCAGCAAACCTAATAAAGAATTGGAAAGTCGTAAGCAATGCCACCATGAGTGACCACAACTTAATAACCTTCACTCTAAGTGAAAGAGAGCGCCGCTGGACCATGGGGTGGGAGGTGCAATTTAACTACAACAAAGCGAATTGGGAACTTCTAGAAGGGAGTGCGACATTCCTGCCTTACCAGAAGGTGACGTACATCAAGACCTAGACGTAGATGAAAGAGCTGAGGAACTGGTGGGTGCAGTACATAGAGCGGTGAGGGCCGCTGTACCAGCCAGGAGGAAGGCCGTGGCGGCGTCGCCGTCACCATGGTCGGCCGAATTAGAGGATTTACGTCAATCTGTCAGAAGGCTAAGGAGGAACTACCAGCGCAGTGTAGTCTGGCTGGAAAGGCAAAGATGGCAGTTGCGATACAGGGAGGCCAAGCAGAGATTCCAGAAGGAGTTACACGAAGTGCGAATGTGTAGCTGAGAAAACTATGTGCTGAACCAGTTGGCCTTAGATCCGTGGGGTCTCCCTTATAAATTAGTAAGGGAAAAAATCCGCTCTCCCCTGGAGCTATCAACAGTCAGGTGGGGGGATGGGATGACAGAATCTTGGCAGGAAACTGCTGAGGTCCTTCTCCAATCCCTGCTGCCTGACGACAATGCGGATGGAGAAACCGAAAGCCAGAAGCAACTGCGTGACACATATGTAGTGGATTAGAGCAACAACACGGCAGTCTACCCAATCTCGGAAGAGGAGGTGGCTGCTCAAATAAGATCCCTAAAAAGAGGGAAAGCTCCAGGACCAGACGGCATTGTGGCTGAGGTGGTGCAATTTCCGGCACCCCAGTAAGTCGCGCCACTGACCCACCTATTCAACGAGTGTCTTAGACAAAGGAGGTTTTCCAAGAGGTGGAAAACCGCGAATGTGATAATAATTAAAAAAGGACCGGAAAAAGATCCGACCGAAGTTAAATCTCACAGGCAAATCTGCCTGTTGGACTTGTTCGGGAAGCTTCTGGAGAAACTGCTGACGACAGATTGACGGCTCACCGGGTACTGTGGGGGATGAGCAGCAGGCAGTTTGGCTTCAGGCCGGAGCGGTCGGCATCTGATGCCATCACTCTGGCGGCTGAGGTCTGTGGCTCGACCCTGCATAAGTACATCATCGGCATCATGGTGGATATCAGTGGCGCCTTTGACAACATGTGGTGGCCTTCGCTCTTCTCCTGTTTACGGGAGAAGGAGTGTCCAGGGCCGCTTTATGGGTGTCTGAGGAGCTATAGTAAGGACAGGGAGGTTTGGCTATCATCCCCTAGCGGGAGAATTGTAAAAGTAATCACCAAGGGGTGTCCCCAAGGCTCTGTTCTGGGGCCCCTGTTCTGAGATATCCATATGGAACCATTACTAGACGGACTACAACAAAGTGAAGAAGTGCTAGAGGTGATAGCCTACGCAGATGACCCCCTCCTGCTGGTCGGCGGTCGTAGCCGAGAGGACATCGAGCCAAAGATCGAAAGGGCCATTGAAAAACTGCACCAATGGTGCCTTAACACGAAGATGAAAATATCTCCTACTAAATCCACATACTTACTGCTAAAAGGTCAGCTTATCGGGAATCCCACTGTCAGAATCGATGGGTCACCAGTTCTTCGGCGACGAGAGGCGCGATATCTGGGACTCATAAATGACGAGAGATGGAACTTTGGAAAACACATAGAAACCGTAACTCAGAGAGCCCTCCAATTATTAAATAATCTCATTTCCATTGGACATAAACGATTTCATCTCTCCCCTCATCTCATCAAACTCTATCACAATAGTATCATGACCTCAGTAGTGGGTTACGGCTCGGGAGTCTGGGTGCATAGGCTCACGTGGGTCGTGCCCGCCATGATAGTGAGAAGAGTCTAAAGAAATATGATTCTAAGATCAGTAGGGGCCTACAGGACATCACCAGGGGGAGCTCTGTTAGTCATAATGGGGCTCTGCCCATTAGATATCAAGATACGGGAACAAGTGGCATGGTACTGGGCAAAAAAAGGGAATGGGGAAAAAATAATAGATACCATGGGTGTGAGAGTAGAGGATAAGAGGGAAATAAGAATCAGAGGGGAGGAACTGTGGCAGAGGGATTGGGAGGAAGATGAAACGGGGAGAAGAACATTCCAGTTCTTACCTGACGTTAAAGAACGCGGGACCATGAAATATTTTGAACCTACACGAGGACTCATCCACTTTCTCACTGGTCATGGACCCTATCTGACATACTTATGTCGGTTTGGGAAAAGGGCAACCCCCGAATGTGACTGTGGCGCGGTGGAAGGAACTCCTGATCATGTGGTTTTCGAGTGCCCTCTCTTCAACGACGTTGCGACAACACTCCGAGACAGGCTTCCAAACAACGAGACATACAATCTCCTAAAACAAGAAGACACTTTCCATACCCTGAATGCTCTGGCAGAAGAGGTATCGCGAAAAGTATTAATAGAATACTTGAGGGATCAAGAATAGACACCAAACTCATTAACCAACCGATTAAGACGTGATCCTAATCCCATACCGCCTGTGCGTGGAATGGCCGACTTCCATCAGTTGGAAACCGCCACGTACGGGACTAGGGGGGGTGGGGTCAATCACACCGATTGCGACTAAAGCACCAACTATGACGTAGGTTAAGTTAGTAGTAGTAGGACTTAGTTTAGAACACTAACATAGGAAACTGCAGCGAATACTAACCTTGACCGGCCCAGTGCCAGGGGCATGCTCCCCGGGGTTAGCTCGAGGAGCCTGGCCACTCTAAGTAGGTTTGTATTTTACAGGCACACCTGTGACGCTGCAGTTAGTAGTCATTTCTAGGTTAGAAGTAGGTAAAACTAAACTGCCCATTGTTGTTGTAGGAATCTAACCATACTTTAGGAACTTAAATAGTAGCTCACTAACAAAATTGTAATCTAAGCTGCAAAAAAACTTAATCTTATGTAACAATTAATGGCCCACTAATCATGTTACGAGGTGGGCCAAATATGTATGATTAGTATTGTTAGTTCTGTGCCTCCTGGCTTGTGTGGACGAGTACTGTTTTCTCTCCAATAACTACGGAAGTTTTCCCAGGACTAAGGATCCTTCTGTAGAGGCCGGAAGCAAATTTTATAACTCCGATCAGTCCATACGCGCTCGCAATAAAGATATTGTTGCTGAACTGAAATTCTTTATTCTTCTGAATCACGTTAAGCAAAGGTCGGACAGCCACCAGTTTAGCTGAACCCGACAAGTGTTCATCCCGACGTGATCCAAGCAGAAACCGACGTGATTAAGAAGAAGCTGGCGTGAGCTACGTAAGTGACGAGCACATAATGACCGAACAGCAGGCCGTCTCCAGGACTGCAGTCCGTTTGCCGCCGTTCCGGCCCGACAACCCGGTACTCTGGTTCGCGCAGGCAGAGGCAAGTTTTGGGTTCGCTGGAATAACGGCCGAAGCAACTAAATTTGCGCTGATTGTGAACCAGCTCCACCAACGTTACGCAGCCGATGTGCAGGACATAATCACAGCACCGACCGAGACTGGAGCTTAAGCCAGGCTAAAATCAGAGTTGATTCGACGGGTGGCCGCGTCACAAGTGGACCGGGTACGTCAGGTTCTGACACAGGAAGAAATTGGCGACAGGAAGCCTTCTCAATACCTGAAATATCTACGCAGCAAAGTTGACACCGTTACTGTGCCAGACAGTCTGCTCAGAACGCTGTGGAGCAGTAGGTTGCCGCCGCAAATAAAAGCCATAATCGCCTCACAAACGGACATGCCGCTGGATGACGTGGCGCAGCTAGCAGACCGGATTCAGGACTCGATACCACCGGCTCAGGTCAGCGCAGTCGCGGCGTTTGACAATAGTTCAAACAGTACCGCGTCTGTATCACGGGCCGACCGTGATTCACTCGCGGCCAAGGTTGAGCTTTTGTGCGCCCAGGTCAGTGCGCTGCTGGCACTTGACGACGACAACAATAGAAGAAGCCGATACAGACGGCGGCGTTCGAGAAGCAGATCTTCCGGCGGTACTACCACTCCGCAAGGCGAGGTACCGTTGTGCTGGTACCACCGGCGATTCGGCGATCAGGCAAGGAAGTGCACATCGCCATGCTCGCACCCAAACACCACCGGCGGTCGACAATAGGCGCAACCGACTGCCAGTTATCCTCCAAGCGCCAGTTCGTAACCGATAGGAGTTCCGGCGTAAAGTTTTTAATTGACACTGGGTCAGACCTGAGTATCATACCACGAACAGCCATACATCGTTGCGGCCGCCAACTGCCTTCCGTCTGACGGCTGCCAACAATTCTTCCGTCGCAACATATGGCACACAGAGGATGGAGCTTAATCTCGGCTTACGTCACCCGTACGAGTGGAATTTTACAGTGGCTGACGTCAAGGAGGCGATCGTCGTTGCTGACCTCCTGGCGCACTACCATCTGCTGCCGGACGTCGCGAACGCACGCTTGGTAGACAGCGTCACTGGCTTAGCAGTCACGGGTTTCTGTCGCAGCACCGCAAAGCACAGTGCCAAGTTGGTCCATGCTACAGAGGGTGAGTACACTGAATTACTGCTTAACTATCCGAACTTGACCAGGCCGCCCGGCGCTCCCAGGTTCATACCACATGACACGGTGTATCACATTCAAACGACTGATGGTCCCCCAGTAGCTTGCCGACCTAGGTGTCTCGCTCCGGACCGATCGTCGATAGCGAAGGCAGAATTTGACGCCATGATTCGCGAGGGCATAATGCGGCCACCTAAGAGCTCGTGGTCCTCCGCATTACATCTTGTTCTGAAGAAGGGTGGAGCTTGGGGCCCATGCGGTGACTACCGTGCGCTTAACGCGCGAACAGTGCCGGACAGATATCCCGTTCCGTTACTGAGGGATTATAATCACGCTTTACATGGTGCCACGGTGTTCAAAGTTCTGGACTGCGCTAAAGCGTATACACAGATTCCGGTGGCCAATGACGACATTCCAAAGACTGCAATAATAACGCCTTTCGGTTTATTTGAAAGCAAATTTATGACTTTCGGTTTACGCAATGCCGCTCAGACCTGGCAAAGGTTTATACAGGGTGTTACAAAAAGGTACGGTCAAACTTTCAGGAAACATTCCTCACACACAAAGAAAGAAAATATGTTATGTGGACATGTGTCCGGAAATGCTTACTTTCCATGTTAGAGCTCATTTTATTACTTCTCTTCAAATCACATTAATCATGGAATGGAAACACACAGCAACAGAACGTACCAGGGTGACTTCAAACACTTTGTTACAGGAAAAGTTCAAAATGTCCACCATTAGCGAGGATACATGCACCCACCCTCCGTCGCATGGAATCCCTGATGCGCTGATGCAGCCCTGGAGAATGGCGTATTGTATCACAGCCGTCCACAATACGATCACGAAGAGTCTCTACATTTGGCACCGGGGTTGCGTAGACAAGAGCTTTCAAATGCCCCCATAAATGAAAGTCAAGAGGGTTGAGGTCAGGAGAGCGTGGAGGCCATGGAATTGGTCCGCCTCTACCAATCCATCGGTCACAGAATCTGTTGTTGAGAAGCGTACGAAAACTTCGACTGAAGTGTGCAGGAGCTCCATCGTGCATGAACCACATGTTGCGATGTTGTGTCGTACTTGTAAAGGCACATGTTCTAGCAGTACAGGTAGAGTATCCCGTATGAAATCATGATAACGTGCTCCACTGAGCGTAGGTGGAAGAACATGGGGCCAATCAAGACATCACCAACAATGCCTGCCCAAACGTTCACAGAAAATTTGTGTTGATGACGTGATTGCACAATTGCGTGCGGATTCTCGTCAGCCCACACATGTTGACTGTGAAAATTTACAATTTGATAACGTTGGAATGCAGCCCCACCCGTAAAGAGAACATTTGCACTGAAATGAGGATTGACACATTGTTGGATGAACCATTTGCAAAAGTGTTCCCGTGGAGGCCAATCAACTGCTGATAGTGCCTGCACAGGCTGTACATGGTACGGAAACAACTGGTTCTCCCGTAGCACTCTCCATACAGTGATGTGGTGTACGTTACCTTGTACAGCAGCAACTTCTCTGACGCCAACATTAGGGCTATCGTCGACTGCACGAGGAATTACCTCGTCCATTGCAGGTGTCCTCGTCGTTCTAGGCCTTCCCCAGTCGCGAGTCATAGGCTGGAATGTTCCGTGCTCCCTAAGACGCCGATCAATTGCTTCGAACGTCTTCTTGTCGGGACACCTTCGTTCTGGAAATCTGTATCGATACAAACGTACCGCGCCACGGCTATTGCCCCGTGCTAATCATACATCAAATGGGCATCTGCCAACTCCGCATTTGTAAACATTGCACTGACTGCAAAACCACGTTCGTGATGAACACTAACCTGTTGATGCTACATACTGATGTGCTTGATGCTAGTACTGTAGAGCAATGAGTCGCATGTCAACACAAGCACCGAAGTCAACATTACCTTCCTTCAATTGGGCCAACTGGCGGTGAATCGAGGAAGTACAGTACATACTGACGAAACTAAAATGAGCTCTATCATGGAAATTAAGCGTTTCCGTACACATGTCCACATAACATCTTTTCTTTATTTGTCTGTGAAGAAAGTTTCCAGAAAAATTTGGCCGTACCTTTTTGTAACACCCTGTAGACTCAGTTCTCCAGAGGCTGCCGTTTTGTTTCGCCTACCTGGACGATGTGTTAGTGTTCTCTGCTGACCATGAACAACACCGACAACATCTGCGAGAGATTTTCGAGCGATTGGAGCGTTACGGTGTCGTCTTGAACGTGGACAAGTGTGTTTTTGGGCAGTCAGAGGTGACATTTCTTCGCCATAAGATTTCTGATGAAGGCTCTCTTCCTCTGTCCGAGAAGGTGGACGCTATCTTGCAGCTACCTCGACCAGCTACGATCAAAGAATTACGTCGTTTTTTTGGGGATGCTCAATTTTTATCGACGACACCTTCCCCACGCTGCGGATCTGCAGGAACCTTTGACGGCGGCATTATCAGGCCCTAAAGTAAAAAGCAAGTCTCTGATACAGTGGACAGAGGACATGTATTCTGCGTTCGAGGCAACAAAGAAGAGCATGCCCGGCGCGGCGCTTCTCGCACACCCACGGCTCGACGCGCCATTAGCAATTGTCGTAGACGCGAGCCAGACGGCGATCGGAGCCGCGTTACAACAATGGTCGGACAACGCATGGCAGCCACTGGCGTATGATTCTCACAAGCTTTCGCCTGCACAGAGAAAATGGAGCACATATGACCGTGAGCTCCTGGCGGTATATCAAGCAGTGAAATATTTCCGCCCCCAAGTGGAAGCGCGAACTTTCACGATATATACAGACCACAAGCCACTTCACGTTCGCCTTCCGTCGGAATAGTGTCAACTGCTGCTCCCCTCGTCAATTTCATCACATTGAGTTCGTGGCCCAGTTTACTACCGACATTAGACATATTTCTGGGATCGACAACATTGTTGCGGATTGCCTATCACGGATCAGCAGTGTTTCCAGTACCATAGACTTTCCTGCACTGGCACAGTCACAGAGAGAAGACGAAGAACTCCTTGCCTATGTTAAAGATACGGCTTCCGCATTGCAACTGAAACTTGTTGATGTTCCGGGGGGAGATACACAGCTATACTGCGACGTTTCTCGCGGCTGACCTCGTCCCTTTCTGACGCCGGCTTTTAGAAGACATACCTTTGATACAGTACATGGATTGTGCCATCCAGGGGTACGCCCGACATTCCGCCTAGTATCGCAACGCTTCGTGTGGCCGGGCATACAAAAAGACTGGCGAGAGTGGGTCCGATCTTGTCTTCAGTGCCAATGCTGCAAGATTAACCGCCATGAACACGCACCGATCGGCGATTTTCCTGATACCACTGCCCACTTTGCCCACGTTCATTTGGATGTAGTCGGACCGCTTCCACCTTCGAACGGACAAAGATATCTGTTTACAATGATCGACCGTTTTACATGTTGGCTGGAGGCAGTGCTGGTGGATAATATCACAGCAGACACATTCGCTTCCGCTTTTGCAATAACTTGGTTGACAAGATTTGGGTGCCCACTACACATTACCACTGACCGCGGACGGCAATTTGAATCAGACCTGTTCTCACAGCTGGCCAAGTTCTGTGGTTACACCCACCATAAGACCAGAAGTTATCACCCAGCAAGCAATGGAATGATCGAACGCTGGCACCGTTGTTTGAAGGCCGCGCTGATGTGCCACGAAGAAACCTGGACAACCGCACTACCAGTGGTCTTGTTAGCCTTACTGACGACTTTCAAACCAGACCTGGGGTCGTCAGCGGCAGAACTGGTTTATGGAGAAACACTGCGCCTTCCTGGTGACTTAGTAGACGCTGATGCCATAGAGACAGTTGCTACTGGCCAGCCGGATTTCTTGCGACGCTTGAGGGACCATGTATCAAAGATTCGCCCTCCGAAGCCACACATCATGGCAAGCCGCCCACTTTCTGGCACCAGGACCTGGAACAATGTCGTCACGTCATGCTCTGCACTGAGGGCGTTAAACCGCCTCTACAAGCTCCTTATGTAGTGCTACGGCGCAGTGCCCACACGATGGATATCCTAGTGAACGGCAAAACCACGACTGTTGCGTTGAATCGGGTTAAACCTGCGGATGTTTTTCCTGACACCCCACTAGCGGCACCTTGTCGTAGGCATCCACCTACTGCTGTTCATGACACTGACGCCACATCTCCGGCACCGGCTGTTCAACATCCGCCGTCCAACGCAGCACAACATCCGCCTCCTGGCGCTGTTCCTCCTCCTCCGACGATCCGTTCTGGACGTCGGGTGCACTTTGCGGCGCGGTATCTCAACGCCGACGCTCCGCTTCCGTCCGGGGGACTGATGTAGCGACGCTGCCGCGCGCTAATTCAAGCTCGCCGGTGTGTGTGTGTGTGTGTGTGTGTGTGTGTTCAGTGCAGTGCTGTGCGGTCGTAATTACTGCACACGACGTCTGTGTACTTCTGCGCCCAGCCTCTAGAGGCGCTGTGTTTTCTAGCTTTTATACACGTTCTGTTTTTTATTATTACTTCTTGTTTTTTTGAGTTAATGAGTAGTTCCGTGCCTCCTGGCTTGTGTGGACGAGTACTGTTTTCTCACCAATAACTACGGAAGTTTTCCCAGGATTGAGGATCCTTCTGTAGAGGCCAGAAGCAAATTTTGTAACTCCGATCAGTCAATGCATGCCGGGCGTCGTCAGATACGCGCTCGCAATAAAGTTATTGTTGCTGAACCGAAGGCCTTTTTTCTTCTGTATCACGTTAAGCAAAGGTCGGACAGCCACGAGTTTAGCTGAACCCGACAAGAGTTTACCTTTTATTTCACAACCGAGCACTGCTTTTCCGAATAACAGTCTTCTTCTTACTTAACAACTGCGAACTGCTACCATGTTAAGAATATTTATTGATGAAAAGTTAGATACAATGTACATTTCTCTATACACTGTTAACGCACTCACGGCACAGAACTGACCAACGAGGATGTAACCAACATCACCTGGTGATGGCGAAACTCATATACACTCAATGTTGAGAGCCCTCTAGACGCTTTCGATATAAATGTACCATGTTCCAATACGGACTAATGCAAAATAAGCGTAATTCCACCTAGCAACATTTATTGAAGCTCTTGGACGATTGTGGAGGAAGGTAGACGAGACTAGGAAGTTAAATTGCTTTTAACTTTTTCTAATTGACAAGCAAGAGGCGTGACAGTGAGTTTATGGGATATTTACACATGATAGTTGACTGGCCCTTAAGGTGGATACGCATGTACAAGATTGCGTTGCCTATTGAAACAGATTTTATCGTTCTTTCACCGTTCGACTTTGCCGATTGTGATAAATATTATCTCTAAAGTCTGTGTTATCTCCAACGAAGATCTTTGGTATAGCATAACAGTTTCGGCTTTTAAAGTTTGTTATCGGAGTGAGAAACGTCCTGGTTAGTATTAGTAATAATAACGTAACTTTATTTTTTTTTAATAAATCGTGTTTAGTTAGTTGTATCATTGCAACAGTCTTTAAGAGTCACTGAAGTGTAATGCCGATATTTTAAGGAGAAGTTGCCAGATCGTTTTGAAAAGGCTAGTTGCAGTTGTGACAACAGAACTGTTACCTTACGCACAGACAAAATGTTTTTTTTTTTGCTATTTGTAATTTATTGCTTGTATCCCGATCAAGTGATGTTAACAACGCCTGTATTACGAGATTTGTGTTTGAGTGATACCGGCACGATGACAGATTGTGTGGTGAAACTGTCATAGTATTTGACAACTGTATTGCACATTTGTTAATTATTTAATTAAATAGGGCGCGCACCAACAGCTATACCAGGTGTCTGACTAAAAGCATAAAGTTTTGTTTTTTGCGCGTGTCACATGTTATGAACTCATCTAATGTTGTTGTTGGACTGCTTTGAATGTTAGTAATAGTCAGTTTTCATAATTTTAATAGGTGGGTCATATGGCTTGATATGCAAGTTACTTTGGTACAGTCAGCTAATGCTGCAGGCCGTTTACAGTGGGCCGGTCCTGTAGTAGCTATAGTATTGTGCTTTCTGCGATGTAAGTTATTGTCCCGCGCGGCTTTAAGGACACTGAGGGATCATTTTCGTAGCTGGTGAATGGTACTAGTCAGAATTTTACATATTGTCGGGCGCTATGTATGCGTGTCGATCTGTAAACTGTTTTGGAGTTATGGAAGGGACAACTTGTAACACACGCAATGAAGATCCTGACTTTTATTCAGAAGGTGACCAGGCCAACGGTATAATTGTAGTAAAACTTGTTTCTCCATTCCAAGGTTTTACGTCTTCCCGCCATTTACGTTATTTTTTGCGGGCCGTGTTATAGGCCCTGTTCACTCAATTGTTTTTCTGTCATTAAAATTTTCTTACGGCTAGCAATTTCCTACATTTTCGGCCCTGCAGTAACTTCCACAACATACATTAGCGTCGATTTTCAAATCGATTTACATGGAATCTGTGTAGTGTTGCCGCTCACACACATGTAGGATAATACATAACGTAAAAACTGTACATTAAGATTTTACTTCCTTACATGCCCATTTGTAACAAATCATTCTTCTAATCTTGGCAAGATCGAACAATGCACTTGCCTCTAGGAGAAACGCAGAATTGTTTTCAAGAATGTATGTTGAAAATAAGTTGATGGTTAATCTGCTTACTATCTCGCCACTTGGCATGAGATTCTGCTTTATCATCACGGGTTTTGATGAAATTTTGTGTGAATAGCAGTAAGTGCCAATTCATACTAAAACCTTTGTCACTGCACGTCAGATTTCCATTGACAATCTCAGTTCTGTGGAAACTACTAGTCCTGGAACGAGTGCACATTTCTCTTCACTCTTGTTGACAATTTTTATATTCTTAGCAATATGTGTGCCATATGATTATCTAGATATTAAGATTGTGAGCTCGACTGTGTACTGATGTAAACTAAAAAGTTGTTATATATTTTCACCACTTTTTTCCTATTTCCTGCTTCTTCTTTCTCTTACACCCCCCTCCCCCGCCTCTGACACACACACCCCTATCATCCCCCACTCACCCCATTTTGTTCTACTCCTTTTTGGTGATGACTTGGATGCCAGACATACATTGCAGTCTTTTTTACTTGTTTCCTGTGTCCTTTCAATAGAAAGGACTGTCAGATGATTCTGGCGTCCAGCATTGTTTATTTCTCTGCCATTGGTATCTCACATGGTTGGAAAGAGATGCAAAGTGATTTGTGTTGATCTGTAATTCTGTCATATTACATGATTTATTCCAGGTTTGTTTGTCAGTTCAGTGGAATATTTGACTAATAATTGAACTAGGCCTTGCTTCATACTGGCAGGCATATGTTATTCTCTTTAATTTCTCTTCCATTTGATAGAATTTGTTAAGACTTCCTACAGGTATCTCCAGATTTAATGTTGTCCAATCTCGCATTGCTCTTTGTAATGACAGTTCTTAAATGTTCATTTGCTTCACGTCTAAATCATAAAATATTTGCAAACTACACTTCTGGAAACCCATTTCTTCTTGTAAACTTACTAAACTGCAAATCATGTTCCTCAATAATATTCCCCTCCGATTTATCTGTTGATTAAAAGTTCTTTGAAGTGAGGTTTAAAATAATTGAACACATCTTGCCGTGTACCGCAAGTCTCTAGAGGAACGGAGGGTTCCAAATGATTGGAAAAGAGCACAGATAGTCCCAGTCTTCAAGAAGGGTCGTCGAGCAGATGCTCAAAACTGTAGACCTATATCTCTTACGTCGATCTCTTGTAGAATTTTAGAACATGTTTTTTGCTCGCGTATAATGTCATTTCTGGAAACCCAGAATCTACTATGTAGGAATCAACATGGATTCCGGAAACAGCGATCGTGTGAGACCCAACTCGCCTTATTTGTTCATGAGACCCAGAAAATATTAGATACAGGCTCCCAGGTAGATGCTATTTTTCTTGACTTCCGGAAGGCGTTCGATACAGTTCCGCACTGTCGCCTGATAATTAAAGTAAGAGCCTACGGATCATCAGACAAGCTGTGTGGCTGGATTGAAGAGTTTTTGGCAAACAGAACACAGCATGTTGTTATCAATGGAGAGACGTCTACAGACGTTAAAGTAACCTCTGGCGTGCCACAGGGGAGTGTTATGGGACCATTGCTTTTCACAATATATATAAATGACTTAGTAGATTGTGTCGGAAGTTCCATGCGGCTTTTCGCGGATGATGCTGTAGTACACAGAGAAGTTGCTGCATTAGAAAATTGTAGCGAAATACAGGAAGATCTGCAGCGGATAGGCACTTGGTGCAGGGAGTGGCAACTGACCCTTAACATAGACAAATGTAATGTATTGCGAATACATAGAAAGAAGGATCTTTTATTGTATGATTATATGATAGCGGAACAAACACTGGTAGCAGTTACTTCTGTAAAATATCTGGGAGTATGCGTACGGAACGATTTGAAGTGGAATGATCATATAAAACTAATTGTTGGTAAGGCGGGTACCAGGTTGAGATTCATTGGGAGAGTGCTTAGAAAATGTAGTCCATCAACAAAGGAGGTGGCTTACAAAACACTCGTTCGACCTATACTTGAGTATTGCTCATCAGTGTGGGATCCGTACCAGGTCGGGTTGACGGAGGAGATAGAGAAGATCCAAAGAAGAGCGGCGCGTTTCGTCACTGGGTTATTTGGTAACCGTGATAGCGTTACGGAGATGTTTAATAAACTCAAGTGGCAGACTCTGCAAGAGAGGCGCTCTGCATCGCGGTGTAGCTTGCTCGCCAGGTTTCGAGAGGGTGCGTTTCTGGATGAGGTATCCGAATATATTGCTTCCCCCTACTTATACTTCCCGAGGAGATCACGAATGTAAAATTAGAGAGATTAGAGCGCGCACGGAGGCTTTCAGACAGTCGTTCTTCCCGCGAACCATACGCGACTAGAACAGGAAAGGGAGGTAATGACAGTGGCACGTAAAGTGCCCTCCGCCACACACCGTTGGGTGGCTTGCGGAGTATCAATGTAGATGTAGATGAATATTATCACATTTATGTATGTTTGTTAACAGTGTATGCAGAATGATGATCATCTGGCGATTAGTTTATGTAAGACATACCCAGAAGATCAGAAACTGACATACAAGTGGGAATAGTAATTTGTCTTCACACAGTGACTGTTATTTATGATCTGGAAGGTATCACTGCTGTCAGCTGCAATGGGACATTACGCGTAATCAGCGGCAACCAGTGAAAATGTATATTGAACCGGGATGCGGACCTGGGATCTTGTGATTGCTAGGCACATACAATAACCATTGCACCCTCTGGGACACAGCATTATCGCAACTGCACGAACTGTCTCAGCACGCCTCACGGATGATCCACACTCCCACAGAGTGCCACTTATCTGCATCAGTAAGCAGGAGATCCCAGGTTTGAATCCCAGTCTGATACACAATTTTTGCTTGTTGCCGCTGATTCTGTGTAATGTCCCACTGCAGCTGACATGTCCAAAAGAACATACACCACGAATTCATATAATTGATATGCCTGGCTGGACAATGGATTCACTTTCTTCAGTGCAAGTGCACTAATGCGTCCTCAGAGTAGTGAACAGTGAGTACAATGGACAGGGACTGTGGGTAGGTGAAGTTCGGTGGGAGCGTGGATTGACTGTGAGGCGTGCCAAAATAGTCCATGCAATTGCGAGTATGCTGTATCCTGCATGGTGCAATGGTTAATGGACATGTCCAATAAGCATGAGATCCCGAGTTCGAATCCTGGTCCAGTACACATTTTTGCTCTTTGCTGCTGATTTTGTGCAATGTCCTGCTGTAGTTGACAACAGTGATCCCCTTCAATTCACATATAATGTTTCACAACTGCAGATTCTGTGTGGTGTCTGTTCTTTCAGACATGTCTGAAAGAACAGACACTACAGATTAATACGATAATCTCTGGTACAAAGGACTGTATTTACATTGTTCAATTATACATTGCTGAAATGAAACTTTGCACAATGAACATTAGGCGCCAACTCGATAATAGTGTGACTGTACATTATAAAAGCTAATATAGAATTTCACAAGATGAGCACCTACTGACTTGAAAATAATATTGGTAATGTGGAGCATTACGTAATGCTCATACTTTATTACTGGCTATAGACTCAAAAGTAACATAGTTTGTGCTCTTTCAATGCTGGCTGCCATGCCACTGAGAAAGAAATGTACGCATTGAATTCTAACCTGTCACACAGTGTAAAATACCCTGTTTAATGATAGTTGCAGGTCAGTTATCATAAAATGTTAAAATGTGGAGTTGTTATATTTTAGATAACTAAAAAGACAGGAACTGTATAGAATACAAAAATACATTAGGCAAAGATGCTGCTTTGATTAACAACTAGATGGATGTTTGGTGCAACTGGTGGTTCTGTTTTATCAGTTGGTATTTCAGGTGTGCACTGGGATTTCCAACGCCTGCCAAGGTTTTCCTAAAAACTTGAGATATTTCATAAATTAATGTGTTATTCTAGGAAAGTTACACATTTTTGGAATTGGAGAAATTTAGACAAGGCAGTAACACAGAAATTTTGAAAGGATACAGTCTCATATTTGAATATTCCAGAAATCGACGCTGTTGAATAAAGATTTTAAAAAAGACAGGAAGTATATGGACTTAAGAAAAGATTCTCTTTAATAAGACCGTAAGTGCCTTCAAATAAGGTTCACCAGTCGTAAAACAAACAATTATTAGTGGTATTCAATTTTTAAGTGCTCATGGTTTTAGTGAATCATTAATTTTGGAAAATTTCTTTAAATAAAATTTTTATATATGAACTGTTCACACACTTGTCATCAGTGGTCTCTGAACTACATACTAAGTAATGAGGATTTGAAAAATACAACCTGAATAAAATTTGCAGATTTCACATTCACATTGTGATTGTGGAGAATGCAAGACAGACTTGAAGACCTTGACTTTGCTGTCGATATCTGTCTGCTCTCACAAAGATTGCATGGCATGGAAGAAAAGCTGGAAAGACTGAAAGAGGAAGCAGAAATTGCAGGATTTAAAATGAATGTTCAGAAAACTAAGGAAATGAAAACACAGTTTGAAAAACAAGCGAAGCTAACAGTGTATGGAAAGGAATTTGAACAAGTAGACTCCTTTGTATATCTAGAAAGTACCGTCTGTAAAGATAGAGGGGCCAAAGAGGATGTAAAGAGTCAGATACAGAAAGCAAATGGAGCCTTTGTATAACTGTACCCTGTCTGGTGTAATAAGAACATCTCGAGACGAACCAAGCTGCACTTGTTCAGTAGCAATGTAAAGTCAGTCGTCCTGTATAGTTGCAAAACATGGAAAGTAATCAACACGACTGTGAACCAGCTGCAAGTCTTCATAAACTGGTGTCTTCGGCAAATTATGAATGTGAGGTGGTCAGATGTTATATCAAATGACTAATTGTGGGAGATGACAAACCAGTGACCAATCCGTAAACAAATAAAGGAAAGAAAATGGAGGTGGATTGGTCTCACTATATGCAAACTACAAGGGGCTGTTGAAAAGGTAGCACTGGATTGGAACCCACAAGGAACACGTAAACGTGGCCGCCCGAAAAAGATAGGGAAAAGAACTGTGGAAGAAGCAGCTCTGAAAGCTGGTAAAACATGGAGTGGAGTGAAATGTTTGGCTGCCAACAGAGCCGGATGGAAGGTCTATACTGCTGCCCTATGATCCAACAGGAACAACAGGAAATAAATCAAGTGAGTCAAGTCACATTCACATTGTATATGTATTCTGTACGTAGAAGTGAGCCTATCATCATTCACATGGACAATTTGCCATATATGAAGGGTGCAAGCAGATCTCACAATTTGCAGCATTATTCCCAGAGCTGTTGTCGGTCCTTCAGTTTCGAGCCAAGTAGAGGGTCTCAACCTGCATTATTGGGTGGAGAATTGCAGGGCTCCTCATTGGTACATCAGGGATGCACTACACTAAGGTAGCTGGGCGCCCTCCACCAAACGCTGTGTGGCGGTTTGCAGAGTATCAATTTAGATGTAGCAGCAGCTACTTAGGTGGCAGAGTACTTGGGGAGTGTACATGGTGGTTTTATAGGCTGGGAGGTAGTTTGAGGTAGTCTTATGAACACTTCCCAGTTGACATCCAGATAGTGAAATCAGACTGCATTCAGAATAAAGACACTTCAACTGTCAAAATTGTATCCTTAACTTGTCACAGTATTCATAGAGAAGTCACTGAATTTGCTGCTCTCCATGAAATATGTTGCACTATACCCCATTCTCTGTGACCATTCTGAATATGGGTTTGCGGCTAAACATAAAGTTCCTTGTTCCTCAGTCATGGTCCGTCTCTTGGGGATGGTGGTGGTGGGGGAATGACTTGCACCAAGTGGCATTCTTCCTTCCCTCTCCCGACAGGAATCTACCATCCTCTGCCCTCTTTGTATTTCCCATACCAGGTTGGCCCATGGTTTTTTACTCTGTTGTGAGCTCCATCCCTTTTGTAGTTTGGGGGGCTCCCCCTCAAGGTGACTGCCCCCGCCTTATGGCCGTTTGCACCAAATATACCCTCCCACCCTCCTTGTCACAAGTATTAGTAGACAGCACTAGGGTGGTTACATCTGTCCTCAGTTTTTTTTGTGGAAGTGGTTTGTCCTATGTACTAAACACTGGAGCTGCAACCCATTTCAGTGTGGCCCACAGAACATTTTCAGTTGTTAATATTGCAGTTAGTACCCTATGTATCTTACTCCTGATTCAGTGGCACATTCATGGCGATCTTTCTGACAGCGACCTTTTTCCTATTGTTCTCTCCTTCACCATTCGGACATCTAGAACATGATCCACGTTGGTTGCTTCGGAAAGCTGGTTGACAGGCTTTCTCCTCAGCAGCCTGTTATGTGATGGATATCGACAAATTGGTACAGAATACTATTGATACTATTAAACTTGCTGCAGCAGAAACAATACCCTACTCCTCTGGCTCATCCCGATGACCACCGGTGCCGTAGTGGTCTGAAGATATAGCTGTAGGTATCGGGGAATGCCGCAGAGTGCTTCAGCAGCACAAGTGCCATCCCTCTGTGTGGATAATTTAATAGCATTTGAGAGACTCCGGGCGAAAGTGCAGTTTTTAATAAAGAAAAGGAAGCAAGAGTGTTCGGAGCAATATGTCTCAACTATGCAATCCTGTATCCCATTGTCCCAAGTATGGACTAAACTCCACTGCATTTGCGGCCATCCATCACTCACGGCAGTCTCCCCAGGGTCCTCACGACTCTTTGGCAAGTTCATGTTTGGCTACCACGGGGCCCAACCTTTGCAGCATCTTTTCCTTTCTGTGTTGCATGTCTCTCCTCTCGATATTCCTTTTCCCCTTCCTTGGAAACATATCTTGGTTGTTTTTGGGAATGTGTTTTGCAATTTCAGTATCCTGACATCGGAACAGTCCTTCCATTGTTTTTTCGTTCACATTTTGCTTCTTCGTTCTCCTCCTACTACCCTTCCTCTGCTTCAGTATTTGAGGTTCCTCTTTTTCTTCTTCCTCCTTGTGTGCTCCTGAAGGCCGGCCCATGATAGTGATGCGCAGCAGGTGACTGGGTAAGGTGTAATTCCCATCCCCGGGTCAACAGGTGGGTTTCTCATGTAACCCCTGGTACAGGCTAAGCCCAGGGAGGGGTGATTTCCTGAGCTGTTACCTTCCCAAACTGCCAATTGGTCTCTCTCTGTCTTGTTAGAAAGGTGTGACCTGAGGTGTGAAAAATCACCTAAGGTGTGTGAGCCCCCATCTGAGGGGGACTTCCAGTTGGAAGGAACGCTGGCAATCATGAGGGTATTCTTGCAATAAGCTGAACATCTCCTCAGTCTACAACTACTAAACCTAAACGGAATGAGGCTAACGAATTGAAGACCCTTCCAGCTGCGCCGTGGTTCCTCATGGTTTCGCTTACTGAAGGCGGCCAGTCCTTTGCTATGGTTTATCTGTTTGTTATTCAGAAAGGTTTTGGTGCAGTTGCTGGCCTTGTGAAATCCTGCTCTCATTTATGCAATAGTGCTTTGCTTTCATTGACTACTTGTGATTCTTAAGCACAACTGCTTGCAGCTTTGCTCCTCCATGACTATCCTCTACTTGTCGAGGGCCTCACATGCTGAACTCTTTGTGTGATGTTATTTACACTAGGCTGCGCAATGGTCTGATTAAGGCAGAAATTCGAACTTGCGTCTCTCATCTGGGCATCATTATGGTCCTTCGGGTGATGAAAAAGATAGATGCATCATTAGTGCCCACACACACTCTTTCTCACATTTACCATCTGGCACTTAAAGTACCATTCTTGTTACTTCTTGGTCTGTCTCCTCCTCCTCCAGCTGTGCAACAAGCCACTAGATTTTCACCTCACATGGCAAAACAGGCCTGCTACACAACCAACAGGCCAGAAAATACAGAACGAATACTCCTGCGTAAACTTTTTACGTTCCTCCAGCCAACAAACATCTGAATCGTCATCTGCCAACCGTAGAGGCTCCAAGAAATCAAACAGAGGCAAACGGTCTTCTCCTTCGCCGACTCTGAGCTCCTCTTCAATGATGTCACTGCATGATACCATCACCCGGCCAACATCTGTGTTGCTGATGCGCACAGTAAAACTTTTTTCTGCCCTGGACTCTGCAGATCAACCGAGGGAGAGCATCGATGTCTCTACATCTCGTGGAGCAGGATTCTTTATCCTCTGCATTCTGTAGCAGAGTGTCTTTGAAGGCTGGCACTTGGCAGGTACTGAGGTGACACCATTTCATTTTTTCCCCCCTCCCCTTTCCTTGTCGTGGCTCTCCTCCCATGGAACATTTGTAGCCGTAGATCCAACAAGGAGGAATTACAGCTGCTCTTGGAATCGCAGTGTCCACTTGTTCTCTGCCTCCAATAAACAAAATTATGTCCTCACGACCACTTTCACCTCTCACATTTCTTTCCGGTCTATTTTGACCTATCCCCTGATGATGGCTTTCGTTCTAGTGGGGGAGTCATGCTGCTCATCCGGGATGACGTTTGTAGTCACACAATCTCCCTGAACACCTAGATGCAAGCTGTTCCAGTCCGCATTTTCCTTCCTCACTTCATCTTTTCTCGTTGTATTATTTGCATCCCTCCATCATTTGTTCTCACCAGGGTAGACTTCCTCCAGCTTGTTGGGCAACTCCCTCACCCCTTTTTGCTGCTCAGTGATGTTAATGTGTGCTAATCCCTTTGCAACTCTCCCAGAACCTGTCAAATAGGTGCCCTCTTGACTGACATCAATCAGCTCAACCTCACCTGTCTTAACAGTGGAGCACCCACGTTTCTTTTAGGCTCCACGCACACCTATTCCTATTTGGACCTCTCATACTGCACCGCCGAGTTTGGCCATCGTCTCAAGTGGTCTTTTCACTCTGACATGTAGTGAGGCGACCATTTCCCATGTGCTATCCGTTTTATGACTCTTATCCCAACTAGTTGCAAACCCAAATGGCAGCTTTCTAAGGCCGACTGGAGGTTTTACTCCTCCCTGGTGACCTCTGACGAATGATTTTTCCCCAGTTGCGATGATCAGATAGAATACCTTCCCAATGTTATCCTTACCAATGCAGAATATTCCATTCCTCACACATTTTCCTTACTATGCTATGTTCCAGCCCTTGGTAGACTGAGGCGAGCCGCGATGCAATTCGGACACAGAGACAAGCTCTACACTTCTTTAACCGCCATCCTATGATGACAAACTGTATTCACTATAAACAGTTGTGTGTGCAGTGTCATCATCTCTTTTGGGATTGCAGAAAAGCTGGCTGGATTTCATTTACTAGTTCTTTCAACAGTTTAACTCAAGCTCCACCCAGCCTTCCTAAATACGCTCCTGTTCTCATAATCATGAGTGCTACAATACTGCTTTTACTATAAGGAATATAGATCATGCTCTCATTTCATCCTGATCCTCCACCCCAAGACCTGACAAATGTTCACATTCAGATGTTGCAGGACCTTTCTCTTGCGACCAAGCACTTTCTCCTTCGTATGTACGAGGGTCGGTCAAAAAGTAATGCCTCCCATTTTTTTTCTACTTAAAGAAATTAAGTTAAGTGAAAAATTTGAATTTGGCGCCATTCCTCAAACCTTCTTCTGCAATCCACTGCAGTATAAACTTTCTGTGTCAACAGGTGGCAGCACAGCAGAAGTTTGTAACATGGCCGACATCGATGTTCGTTTGAGACAGCGTTGTGTGATTGAATTCTTGAATGCAGAAGGTGAAACGCCCATACGCATTCATGAAAGACTGAAGAAGGTGTATGGTGTTGTGACAGTGGATGTCAGCACTGTTAGACGATGGGTTCGTCGTTGTAAGGAAGCTGAAGGGCAAACACCGTTGACTGACGAAAAGCGGAGCGGCAGGCCGGTGAGTGCAGTGACTCCACACAACATTCAGCAAGTTGATGACATCATTCGTGGTGACCGTCGGGTGACTGCAGATGAAGTGTGTCGCATTATTTCTCTTAGTAAAGGCAGTGTGATCACGATTATTAAACAATTGGGGTACTCAAAAGTTTGTGCACGGTGGGTTCCAAGAATGTTAACCGATCAGAATAAAGAGGCAACGAAAACAATAGCCTCCCAACACTTGCAGCGCTTCCGTTTGGAGGGAGATGAGTTTCTGAAAAAAATTGTGACCGGGGACGAAACATGGGTGCATTTTTTTGAACCCGAATCAAAGAGGCAGTCAATGGAGTGGCGTCACACAAGCTCGCCGAGGAAGAAAAAATTCAAAACTGTGCGATCGGCAGGGAAAGTTATGGCAACAGTTTTCTGGGATACAGAGGGTGTGATTCTGGTTGATTTTTTGGAGCAGGGATGCACAATAAATTCTGTTCAATACGTCACAACCCTCAACAAACTTAAAGCACGTCTTCAGCGAGTTCGCCCAACAAAATCAATGGCAGATGTTCTTCTTTTGCATGACAATGCAAGACCACACACCAGTCGTCACACCTCTGACGAGATTGTCAAAATTGGATGGGAAGTTTTGCCTCATCCCCCATACAGCCCTGACCTGGCACCATCAGACTTCCATCTGTTCGGGCCACTAAAAGAAGCTCATCGTGGGATTCATTTTGAAGATGAGGAGGTCGTCAAAACATCCGTGCGTCAATGGCTTAGGAAGCAGAGCTGTGATTTTTACCCTGCTGGGATACATGCCCTTGTTCAAAGATGGACCAAAACTGTAGAGATGGGCGGAGATTACATTGAAAAATGACAAAATGATCCTCAATGTTGTGGTTTTCAACCTATGTAATTGCATTTAAATTTCCTGACAATTAAACGTAGAAAAAAAATAGGAGGCATTACTTTTTGACTGACCCTCGTACAATCGCATTTGGGCAGAGGGCACATTTTCCAGATGCTGGCATGAAGCCATTGTCGTACCCATGTCTAAGCCCAGTAGGGACAAACACCTTCCTTCTAGCTACTGCCTCATTTCTCTCACTAGCTGTGTTTGCAAGGTGATGGAATGCATGATTAATGCCCGGGTGGTGTGGCGGCTGAGTCTCGCAATTTACTAATCACTGCACGATATGGATTTTGAGCACGCCGTTCTGCAGTTAACCATCTCATCACTTTGTCAACCCATGTCATGAATGGTGTTTCTGCGGAAATGCCAGACTGGCTGTTTTTTTTGATTTGCAGAAAGCCTAAGATACCTGCTGGAGGACTGGTATCCTTCATACTCTCTGCACGTAGGGATTCCATGGCTGCATGCCCCGTTTCCTTCAGGAATTTTTAAAATACCAAGTTGTCAAGGTACGTGTGGGTTCTGCCTTGTCGGACACCTTTGTCCAGGAAAATGGTGTGCCTCACGGTTCCATCATGAGTGTCATCTTGTTTGCTATTGCCATTAACTTTCTTATGGCCTGTCTCTGTCTAGGCACCTCCGGCTCCCTTTTTGTTCACGAGCTTGCCATCTATTGCGGTTCTGCATGGGCTTGTCTCCTGGAGCGGCATCTTGAGCATTGTCTCAATCGTACTTACTTGTCGAGCATCGACAATGGCTTCATCTTTCCACCGACAAAATCGTTTGTATGAATTTTTGGTGGTGCCGTGGGTTTCTTCCACTACCTTCACATCTTGGGCCTGTTATTCATCTGTTTGTTGAAACTACAAAGTTACTGGGGATTGTGCTCAGTTGGAAACTTTCTTGGTCTTCCCACATGTATTACCTGTCTGCCTGTGATCCGTCAGTGTCCTACATGTCCTCAGTGAATCGGACCACACTCCTCTGTTTGTACCAGTCCCTTGTCCATTTGAAACCTAGCTAAGGGTATTTTGTTTATGCATCTGCACGTCTGTCTATCTTATGCTGTCTCAATACAAGCTACCATCGTGGCAGTTATTTGGCCACTGGTGCCTTTTACACTAGCCTGGTTGAAAGTCTGTATGCAGAAGCTGCTGAACTACTGCTGTGTTTTTCTTCTCAGCAGATGTGCATGCTGTTTGTCTGCCATGCCTGGCCTCTCATCCTGTGTGTCCTCCATCGTGACTTCTTTGATTGCCAGTATGGGGTGCATGCCCCTTCTCTGTTACCTCTTGACGTTTGCTTTTGGCTGTTGTTCTGGCAGCTTAACTTCACACTGCCTGCCACTTTCCCAATGGGTGTGAACCCTTTGCCCCATGGCTTAGTGCGACGGCCCGTATTCACCTTGTACTTCATTCGCTTCCTAAGGACACTACCCCAGACTCTCTCTATCGCTGTAATTTTCTTGGCCTTCACACAGAACTTTGTAGTAGTAATTCTGCGTACACTGATGGCGTGGACTGACCGTGGTGTCGGGTGTGCCTTCGTCATTGGCACCGATGTTTTTCGGTATCAACTTCCGGAACAGGAACACTGCTCAGTATTTACAGTGGAGCTCTTCGCCTTGTACAGGCCAAGCAGTACATCTGGCGACACTGGCTTTTTGATTGTGTCATCTGCTTCGACTCTCTGTGCCCTTCAGAGGCTCTGTATGCTGTACACTGTCAATCCCTTAGTGCAACGGATTCAGGAAAGCTTTCACTTGTGGTCATGTTGGTCTGATGGGCAATGAGGCTGCTGATGCTGCTGCCAAGGCTGCAGTCCTCATACATCGGCCCGCTAGTTCTTCCATTCCTTTCGGTGATCTCTGTGTTGCCATCTGTCAGCAGGTGGTGTCACTTTGGTATTGGCACTGGTCATACCTTTATGGGAACAAGCTCTGGGGAATTAAATCCCTCCCAGTGGCTTGGCCGACCTCCTCTTGGCTCTCTCGTCACAAGGAAATCATTTTAGCAAGGTTGTGTATTGGGCACTGTCATTTTAGCTATCACCATTTTTTAAGTGTTGAACCCCCAACACTTTGTGTTCATGTCCTCGACCTTTGATGGTTCTCCATTTCCTGATGGATGCCCTTTTCTTAACCACCTACATTCTAATTTATGTTTGCCGTCTGAGTTGTAAGCTGTTTTAGCGAATGACATGCTGGCTGTCAACCACGTTTTACTTTTGACCCGTCATAGCAGTATGGTGAAGGACATTTAATCTTTAGTTCTGTCGATTGGGCTTCATGTGTAGTCACTTATAACTCCTTTTTCATCCTCGTGTTACGTGGTTCTGACATGGGTGCATATGATAATCGTTGCTTTTGTGCCTTAAAACAAACCAAATACACACACAGCGGTTCCTGGCATCCCTGTCAGTGGTAACATCTGCACTGATCCAGTGGTACTTGCTGATAGTTTTGCAGCACACTGTGCTGAAGTATTTGCTTGCAGTAATTACCATCCTCGTTTCCTGACCCAGAAACACATTATAATTGCTGCCCACCATCTTTCCATGCACATGGCGCTGTGTCATATAATGTCCATTTTAGTGAATGAAAGGTTTGCTGCACTTTGGCAGATAGTTGCAATATTGCCCCTGGACCAGACAAAATCCACAATCAAATGCTCAAACATCTTCATGCTGACAGCATGAAACATATCCTCCAGGTTTTTAATCACATTTGGTGGGAGGAAGTATTTTCCTGTCATTGGCAGAAGGTATTAATATTCCTGTCTTGAAACCAGGAAATGAACCATGTATTTTAATTAACTACCGTCAGTCTCTCTGGCGAATGGGCTGTGTAAGATATTCAAACAGATGGTCAACTGCTGTCTTTGTTGGTGCCTTGAAGCCAGAGGGCATGTATCACAATTTCAAAGTGGCTTTCAGGCCTTGCAGTCCACTGCAGATCATCTGGTTCATTTGTAATGGGCAGTGTGCGGTGCTTTCTTGCGCTGCCGACATCTAATTGCTGTGTTCTTTGACCTACAGAAGGCATAAAATACCAGCTGGCTACACCACACCTATCTGCACTGCATGAGTGGGGTTTCTGGGGCATTTTTATACAAAATTTCCTATCGCTCCAATTTTTTCTTTTCAACTCTCGACAACCAATATGTACAGGAAACTGGAGTCCCTCAGGGCTCGGTTCTGAGAATAACGCTGTTTGCTGTTGCCATCAATAATATTGTAAATGCAGTGTGCACAGTCTCTCCGCCACTGTATGTGGAATATCTTTGCCTTTGCTATGCCTCTGTGAGTCTGCACACTGCTGAGGGCCAACTTCAGGTGGCTGTCTGGAGGGTCCATGACTGGTCATTGAATCGTGGCTATCAATTTTCTCCTGAAAAATCACGAGTTATACATCTTTGTCGACTCCGGACTGTGCGCTCGCACCCAGAAACTTATCTTGGTGACCAGTTACTTGAAGTTGTTGAAGCTTTCCAGTTCTTAGTTACTTTATATGGCTGCTGCATATCCACCAACTCAAGGCAACTCAGAAAGCTGAATGCTCTCCATTTTCTTAGTCACTCCTCATTGGGCATGGACCACACAGTTCTTCCGAGGTTTTACAAAGTGCTGATTTTATCCAGCTTGGACTATGGATGTGCCTAGGGGTCAGCAGCACCATCTGTACTGAGCCTGCTGGGCCCTGTTCACCACATTGTCATGCAGTTGGCAACAAGGGCCTTCCCTATGAGCCCTGTTGACAGCCTCCTGGTGGAAGCTGGTGTCCCATCACTGCAGATTAGATGATGGCAGCTTCTGGCAAGTTATGCAGTTACGCTCTGTCAGATGCCTACCCACCAATGTCACTCAACTCCGTTCCACAACCACCAGTTCAGACTGTTTTCACATCGCCCAAAACTGGGAAGACCAGCTGGGATCTGACTCGATATTCTACTGCAGGACCTCCAACAGCCTCCGTTAGTCTGTATTCCAGGAGCTCCCTCTTGACTCCCCCTGTGGGCTGTACCCTGCCCTGTGACATGGATGGACCTAATTTGTAGTCCCAGGAAGGACCTTGATCCTACCCTTCTCCGGCATCTGTTTCTTTCATTCCTCCACGGTTATTCTAATGCAGTATGCACCTATACAGATGGATAGAAAGTCAGTGACAGGGACAGTTACACTTTTGCACATGCAAGGAGACATGAGAATCACTCTGAGTCCATGCGGCGTATATACTGTAGAGCGGTTGCTATCTCTCAGGCTTTGTGATATGTCAAATCCTTGGCCGCAATGAACTTTCTGATCTGTAGTGATTCTGTGAGTTGCTTAAAAGGCGTAATCCAGCGCTATTCCAAATATCTTTGGGTCACCAAATCCAGGACCGAATGGCTAACCTCTACAGCTCTGGAAAGACAATGATCTTCATCAGGACTCTGAGCCATGTAGGCATTCCAGGAAATGAACTCGTTGACTGTTTAGCTAAAGATGCAACTGCAGGGGATAACCTTGACATCGATACTGGATGCTGACCTCAGATTACAACTTCAACACAGTATTTTGAGGCTCTGGGAATTGGAATGGCAGGCTACTACAACTTAAAACAAGTTGAGAGCGATTAAAGGGTCCACTAGGGTGTGACATACATCTTTCCAAGCTTCTTGGAGAGATGCTATTGTGTTGTGCCATCTATGCTTGGCCATACTAGAATCACCTATGAGTTCCTTGTGTGTCAGCAGAATCCTCCTCATTGCAGCTACAGTAGTGCACTGACAATAGCGCATGTTCTTGTTGTGTGTTGCCCTGTTGGCCAGTCTGCGGCACCATCTCAGCTTGCCTACCTACTTCTTCAGATGTGACAGCAACTACAGAAGTGTTGCATTTCCTGAGGGAGAGCAGATTTTGCTCTAACCTATAATACTCTTCCACTTCCAGTGTTAGAGACGGTTGTGTGGGCGAGAGCCTCCACCTGTGGCAGGTACCCACCAAGCAACCACAGGTTACCTTCTTCCCCTCTCACCTTGTATCTTTAGACCTTCTGTCGCAAGATGCTGTCTGGGTTCTCTCTTTTCTTTTACCTGTGTGACAACTGCTGTCACGCCCTGTTAAACTCTTTGTCTTGCTTATATAGTGTGAGCAGCCAAGTCCCCACTTTTTTGCTTTTTACCTTTTTACATGTTTCTTTCATAAGGAGGGACTGATGACCCAGTAGTTTCATCCCTTTAAAAATATAATCATTATAATTGTCGTACGAGATTTAATTTCCAGAATTGGAGTCCTTCAGTTAGTGTTGGCATTGGTTTGGGAGGCCGTGCCTCCACACCAGCCAGGTTCCCTCTTCCCCCATTCTCCCTATTTTTGTCTGGTCTTCTGGACCATTTTGTTTTGCCTTTTCTTGTGTCTTCTTCTGCTTGTGTTGTCCACCCTATGTTGTGACCATTGTATGATGTGTTGATCAGGATGGGTCTACACCTACACCTACGTCCATACTCTGGAAACCTGAAAGTGCATGGCAGAGGGTATGATGCATTGTGCCAGTTGTTAGGGTTTCTTCCCATTCCATTCACATATCATAGTATGAAGGCTTTCACGACTGAATGACATATCTTCTGGTAAACCTTCCGGGATGTAAGGTCGTGGTCCGTGAAACTCTTCAGCTCCTAACGTTTCGTCCAGAGCTGCGGTGGACATCTTCAGAGGGGTGTTTCTCCTCCGGTGAGTCTTGCCGACTGATGGGTCGGACGTCTGAGAGCGACTTATATATCGTAGAAAGTGGGCGTGACCAGAGTTACACGTGATATGCAGAGATAATCTTTGTCATAGATAAAACTTAACTATCGATCGTAATCTCGTCACGGATAAAACTGTCTAGCAATTCTGTAGTGCTACTGTCCAAATATCACTAAGTTTCATGGTCTCTTCTTTCCGATTAAAATTATCCCTATGTTTATATATTTCAATTGCTTCTCTACAAAGCCGTGGGTAATAGTTCGTCGTCGTAGATAAAATTTTTGTTTCGGAAAACTTCACTTGATGATTTCCTGACTGAAAAGCGTGTTCTGCTACAGCCGATTTATCTGTTTTTCCTAATCGGCAAAGACTTCTGTGTTCTTTTAACCGTGTATTTACGCTTCTTTTTGTTGTTCCAATATAAACTTTACCACATGTACACGGAATTTTATATACGCCACTGGCTGATAGAGCAGCGCGTTTATCTTTTACAGACCGGAGAACATGACAAATTTTCTTCGTTGGTCTAAAAACAGGTCTAATATCATGTTTACTTAAAATCTTTCCAATCTGATCCGTTACTGTCTTTATAAAAGGGAGAGAGACTGTATTCTTCCATCGCTTTTCGGGCTTGTCCTTACGCTTTTTGTTGTTTGGGTGCAGAATTCTGCTTACTTCTTTCTTTGAGTAGCCGTTTTTCTCAAAAGCGTGCTTCAGATGTTTTAATTCGACGTCTAGATACTCCGGCGTGCAAATCCGTCTGGCTCTGTCAACGAAACTTTTAATCACACCTCTCTTTTGTTGTGGATGGTGGTTAGAGTTTTTATGTAAGTATCTGTCTGTGTGTGTTATTTTTCTAAAAATCTGTTGTTTCAATCTTCCATCTGTCTGTCTCATAACTAAAACATCCATATGTTGGGAAGAATAATTTTTTTAATGTGTCCTGTGTGAGCTGATAATAAGTCAACAAGCGTATGTTCTGGAATCAAGAGATACTGCATCGACCTGACCGCCCTGGTCCGAAGCCTCCTGTACGTCATGTGAGAAAAGTTCAAGTTGGGTTTCACATGATCGATGTTTTCGGAATCTGTGCTGGTTGGTGTGGAGAAAGTCATTCCTTTCAACATACCTCATTATGTTTGAACTCAGAATATGTTCTAAGATTCCACAAGTCGATGTCAAGGTTATTGTACAGCAGTTTTGTGGATCGCATCTACTACTTTTCTTGTAGATGGGTGTGACTGTGCCTTTTTCCAAGAACTGGGCACGGTTTCTTGTTCAAGGGATCTATGATGGGTTATAGGAAGAAGAGGGGCTAACTCAGCTGCAAATTCAGTATCGAATCTGATATGGATTCCATCAAACAATGGAGTTTTGTTCAATTGTAACGATTTCAGCTATTTCTCAACACCACTTACACAAAAACAGACTTCTCATCTTTTCAGAGGTACGAGGATTAAAGTGTGGCAATTCTCCTGGGTTTTTCCTTCATAAAGGAACATTTGAAAACTGAGTTAAGCATTTCATCTTTTTCTTTGCTACCCTCAGTTTCAGTTCCTGTCTCATTCACAGCCAAACGCTTTTCATTCAGCATACTGCTTGTTCACAAAGAGAAGAGCTAATTCTGAGGGGGGGGGGGGGGGGGTGCAGGGTATTGAGGAGGTAAGCTCTGCCTACCGGCGCACAGCATATTGATGGGGTAATAAGTCGCGCTAACGTTACGCAGTGCTGGCAACACTCTGGCATCCACATAAAAGTTGTGCTCCAAGCGGTATACACAGTGCCATCTATTAGCCGCAGCAGCAGCTGTTAATGTTGTGCATATACTAGTGCAAAAGCGGACAGCGGCGTAATAAAAGATTGCTGGATAAGTGAAATTATTTATGTGTAAAACCCAATATTGCAATTTCGACGGTTGGCCGTTATGAAGTGAAATCGAATGTTTCATATTGAATGACACTGCCTATTGCTACTAATTTTGTAACAATTCTCTTGGACAATTTGGCATTTTACAGAACTAGTAGAAAAACTTACATTGTGGCAATAAAAAGAGAAGGAATAAATTTGGAAAATTTATTGACAATTGTTGCGCTGTATTGCACTCTCAAATACATCACTCAGAATCACTTTCATTGTACTCCTCTTCTGTGCACCATCATGCCTCCAGTATTCTTCTTCTAGTTGTTGGACCATCCTGCAGTACCCTTCCCAGTCATCAGCAGTTACAGACAAAAGGGATTCACTTGCTGTTGCAAAAAGGTTAACTATCCGACTTGTCCCCTGAAATGTTGTGCTCCCTAAACAACCGTTTTAATTTTGCCCATGCCAGTTCTATCGCACTCAAATCACAATTGTAGGGAGGCAAGCGTACAACCATGTGGCCTTTCTCTTTCGCCATTTCGTCAATAACATATGTTTTTTTTGCAGGTCTATGCTCTTGTACTGAAGCGAACAGAACCTGCTTTCTCATGCTCTCATTACAGGCGACACACCTATTTTGAAGCCATTCCAACATCCTCACTTTGGTGTCATACCATGTGGGTGTTTTCTCAACATGTCTGTTATGGTATGGAGTGTTGTCCATTACAGTTACCGACTTCGTAGGAAGTTTCGGGAGCACCATGCTTGAAAACCACCCTTCATAATTTCCTGAATTCATCTGACCATGGTAGTCACCTTTATTTAGCCCAAAATTTTAGTTCGACTTCCCTGACAAATCCCTTCCTTGATCTAACGCTTCCAATAATCAGTCTTTTGCAGGATGTTCCCGAACCAACAACTCTGACAATATCCCTCACCCCCTGCGGGTTCGGGGGTTAGAATAGGCCCGCGGTATTCCTGCCTGTCGTAAGAGGCGACTAAAAGGAGTCTCAAACGTTTCGGCCTTATGTGATGGTCCCCTGTCGGGTTTGACCTCCATATCTCAAAATTTTTCCAAAGAGCGAGCCGATTGGGGAAGGGCGCCTTACTTGGTGCATTGTGTCCATCTTGCGTTGAGAACTTTCGCCAGCTTATTCGTCGTTGCGTTGCAGTCCTGCCCGCTCTACATCTCTTGGGCATGGATACGCTCCTGCATGCCCTTTCTACCAAGCAATGTGCAGGGCCACTTTCTGCACTGACGGCGACCATGGACCACATGTCACCTAACATTCAGCATGGTAGCCAGTCCGTTGTGGTGGGGCCGCCATGTACCCTGTTGGTTGTAGCCCCCTGACAACACAGGGATCGCTCTACTGATGCCTGCGCCGTTAACTCCCCACGTATGCCAAGGAGTAGATGCCCATCTCCCTGGGGCATCAGGACTCCCGGCAATGGCCATCCTGCCAGGTGGCTATTGCTGCAGCTGGGTGGCGCCCGTGGGAAGGGCCCTTGGTCGGAGTAGGTGGCATCAGGGCGGATGACCCGCAATGAAGCGTGGTACATCATCTCTCGCTGGCGGCCAGCCGCCAGCAGTCTCTGAGCGTTCGAGGGCTCATTTTAAAGCTAACGTTTATGACCCCAAATCGTTCCCATCCCTGGCCACACCATGGGAGGAACGAAAGGCAATGAATGACAGTGACGTGTATTCGCCCAGGTATCTCATCTGTACCAGAGCTGATGGTGACTCGTTTCTATCCGTGAAGCCTCAGTTCTTTGTAGAGCATTTAGAGGACAAGTTTGGGGAGGTGGAGGGCTTGTCCAAAATGCGCTCTGGGTCAGTTTTGATAAAAACGGCATCCTCTGCCCAGTCACGCAGGTTACTTGCTTGTGACAAGTTGGGTGATGTTAACGTTACCATCACCCCACATAAGAGTTTAAATATGGTCCAGGGTATTATTTTCCATCGGGACCTACTTTTGCAGTCTGATGACGAGCTGCGCGCCAGTTTAGAGCGCCGAGGTGTACATTTCGTCCGGCGCGTTCATCGGGGTCCGAGGGACAATCCGGTAGCTACCGGTGCCTTCATCTTGGCTTTCGAAGGAGATACATTACCAGAGAAGGTCAAGGTGATGGTCTACCGATGTGACGTCAAACCCTATATCCCTCCCCCGATGCGGTGCTTTAAGTGCTGGAAGTTCGGTCACATGTCCCTTCGCTGTACTTCTAGCCTCACATGTCGAGATTGTGGACGCCCATCTCATCCCGATACTCCATGTGCTCCGCCTCCCGTCTCTGTCAACTGTGGAGAGCCTCATTCACCTTGCTCGCCGGACTGCAGTATCTTACAGAAAGAACGCAAAATCATGGAATATAAGACCCTGGACCGACTGACCTACACTGAGGCTAAGCGGAAGTTTGAACGGCTACATCCCGTGCGCATGATGTCATCTTATGCCTCCACTGTCACTCCTGCTCCAGCTCCTTCAGCTGCAAGACATACAGTCAGCTCTCAGAGTCAGAGGACCTCACCTGCCCCCTTGACGATGGGGGCCCCTTCTCTCGCTGTTGCTTCCACACCATCTACCTCGGGAGCAGCACCCACTAAACCACTGGGGACACCAGTCCCCACTTCTAAGCCGGAGAAGCGTAAGTCTTCTTCGGCTTCTCTCGCTCGGAAGGGATCCCTTGGGTCACTCCCTTCCCAGGTTCCTACCAGCGGCACAGCAGACGCCAACCAGTGGCTGAAGAAGCCACAGGTTGCTGGTCGAAGGGCTTCGCGATCCTCTTCAGTCCCGGAGACTGACTCCAATAAGCCCTCTCAACAACGGCAACCAAAGGAACAGCGAGTGAAAACGACTCTGAAGACCCGTAAGACCAAGACACCTGCGGTGGCACCTACTCCACCGCTACCTAAAAGCTCTGCGTCTGACTATGAGGTGGAGATCCTTGCGTCCGCTGAGGACCTCACTCTCGCCGGTCCCTCAGACGCAATGGATAGCACTTGCACGGGTGCTCCATCGGAGGCAGCAGGTGACCCAGCGGCGTAATCTGCCTTCTCAGTCCCGTCACGCCTTTCTCCACCATGGACAATACCATCCTCCAGTGGAACTGCAGTGGTTTCTTCCACCATCTAGCTGAGCTCCGCCAACTTATCAGCCTTCACCCTTTCTTCTGCATTGCTCTTCAGGAAACTTGGTTTCCAGCAATGCGAACCCCCGCCCTCTGTGGCTATCGGGGTTATTATAAGAACCGGGCAGCATATGAAAGGGTGTCTGGTGGCATCTGCCTCTATGTCCTTCACACTCTGCACAGTGAGTCAGTCCCTCTCCAAACACCTTTAGAGGCTGTCGCTGTTCGGGTGTGTACGCCACAGGCTGTTACCGTCTGCAGTCTTTACCTTCCACCGGATGGTGATGTCTCGCAGCATGTCCTGGCTGCGCTGATAGCCCAATTGCCGCCGCCTTTCTTACTATTGGGCGACTTCAACACCCATAACCCTCTGTGGTGTGGGTCAGTGGCAACAGGTTGAGGCGCCACCGTTGAGCATTTATTGTCGCAGCTCGATCTCTTGCTTTTAAATGATGGTGCCTTCACACACTTCAGCGTGGCACATGGCACATACTCCGCCATTGACCTTTCAATCTGTAGCCCTAGCCTCTTACCGTCTGTCCAATGGAGTGTGCATGACGACCTGTGTGGTAGTGACCTTCTTTCCGATCTTTCTGTCACTACCACAGCGTCACTCTTCTGGGCACCCTAGCAGATGGGCTGTGAACTGTGAATAGGGCTGACTGGGACTTATTCTCCTCCACTGCCACTATTGAGCCTCTCTCTCATGGTGACATTGATGCGGTGGTCCAATTGGTCACCATCGGCATCGTTACTGCCGCCGAATCTGCCATTCCCCGTTCCTCTGGGTCCCCTCGGCGGCGGACTGTGCCTTGGTGGTCGCCTGAGATCGCTGCAGCGATTAAAGATCGCCGGCGGGCGCTACAGCGTCACAAGCGACATCCCTGCATTGAACACCTCATCACCTTCAAACGGCTGCGTGCGCGGGCCCGCCGCCTTATCTGCCAAAGCAAGCAGGAGTGCTGGGAGCGGTATGTGTCCACCATTGGCCTCCATGTCACTCCATCGCAGGTCTGGGCCAAGATTCGATGCGTCTACGGCTATCGGACCCCTGCCAGCGTCCTTTCAGTGGACTGCCAGCGGCGCCTCCTCGATCTTTACAACCGTCTTTGGGTCGAGGGGGAGTTTCCGTCGCAATGGTGGGAAAGCGTTGTCATCTCCGTTTTGAAACCTGGAAAGAGCCCTCTGGAGGTGGACAGCTACCGTCCCATTAGCCTCACCAACGTTCTTTGCAAGTTGCTTGAACGGATGGTGAGCCGGCGCTTGAATTGGGTACTGGAGTCTCGGGGCCTTCTGGCTCCATCTCAGGGTGGGTTCCGTAAAGGCTGCTCCGCCACCGACAATCTGGTGAGCCTGGAGTCGGCCATCCCTACTACCTTTGCCCGCCGTCAGCACCTGGTCGCTGTCTTTTTCGACATGCGGAAGGCATACGATACGACATGGCGTCATCACATCCTTTCTACGCTTCATGGATGGTGTCTTCGGGGCCCTCTGCCGATCTTTATCAGAATTTTTCTGTCATATCGTACCTTCCGCGTGCAAGTCGCGGCTTCATATAGTTCCTCCCGCGTCCAGGAGACCGGTGTGCCACAGGGTTCTGTTTTAAGTGTCTGCCTGTTTGTAATAGCCATTAATGGGCTCGCTGCCGCCGTGGGAAATTCTGTCACCGCTTCCCTGTATGCCGACGACTTCTGCCTTTACTACAGCTCTACTGGCATTGCAGCTGTTGAACGTCAGCTACAGGGCACTATCTGCAAGGCGCAGTCTTGGGCTGTAGCTCATGGGTTCCAGTTTTCGGCAGCCAAGACCTGCATTAAGCATTTCTGCCGGCGACGTACTGTCCACCCGGAGCCGCGGCTTTATCTTGCCGGCGAACTTCTTTCAGTGGTGGAATCACACAGGTTTTTGGGGGTGGTTTTCGATGCCCGGTTGACTTGGCTGCCTCATCCGGCAGCTTAAACAGGCGTGTTGGCAGCATCTAAACGTTCTGAGATGAGATGCTTGAGCCACACCCGCTGGGGCGCCGACCGATCTACCCTGCTACGGCTCTACCAGGCGTTAATCCAGTCCCGTCTGGATTATGGGAGCCTGGCTTATGGCTCAGCATCCCCATCTGCGTTGCGGGTGCTGGACTCAATTCTCCACAGCGGGATACGCCTTGCCACTGGTGCTTTCCGCACCAGCCCTGTGGACAGCATACTAGTGGAGGCAGGTGTCCCTCCACTGCGGTTACGACGCCAACAGTTACTGGCTGCTTATGCTGCCCGCCCATGTTTTTAGCTTGCCCGGGCATCCAAATTACCGTGTCCTGTTCCCGCAGTCAGTCGTCCATTTGCCAGAACGTCGGCCCCGGTCGGGTTGTCCGATTGCCGTACGCGTCAAAGAGCTCCTCTCTGGGCTTGGGTTTTTCCCTGTTCCACCTCCTTTCATGGCACCTCTGCGCACATCCCCGTGGTGTGTGCCTCGCCCTTGCCTTCGGCTCGAATTGGTACAGAGCCCGAAGGACTCAGTCCCTCCGGAGGCCTTCCGATGCCGCTTTTATTCCATCCTGGCCACGTATCAGGGCTTTGGTGTTGTTTACACTGACGGCTCGATGGTTGCTGGTCGTGTCGGTTATGCTTCGACTCAAGGGGACCACTATGAACAACATTCATTGCCAGCTGGCTGCGGCGTTTTTACTGCTGAGCTGGTCGCCATCTTTCGTGCCCTAGAGTATATCCGCTCCTGCTCAGGTGAGTCCTTCGTCATCTGTAGCGATTCCCTGAGTGGTTTACGAGCTCTCGACCAGTGTTTCCCTCGTTCTCGTCTGGTGATGGCTGTCCACGAGTCCCTGCATTCTCTTGTCCGTTGCGGCCACTCTACGCTCTTTGTGTGGACCCCCGCTCATGTCGGTATCCCGGGCAATGAACTTGTTGACCGCCTGGCCAAACAGGCCACCAGTGAACCCACCCTGTACATTGGCCTCCCGGAGACTGATTTGCGGGCGGTCTTCCGCCGCGAAGTACTCTCGCTTTGGGACACTGAATGGCGCAATCTGCCCACGCCAAACAAACTCCGTTCTCTCAAGGCGACGACGCGTGTGTGGCAGTCATCCATGCGAGCCACTCGCAGAGATTTGGTTGTTCTTTGTCGGCTCCGCATTGGCCACACCCGAATGACTCAGTTATTTATTGCGTCGTGAGGATCCGCCTCTCTGTCGCTGTGGGGCGGTTTTGACGGTGGTGCACATTTTATTAACTTGTCCGCTTTTAACTGTGCTCAGGCAGACATTTGCACTACCTGATACGCTCCCTGCCCTTTTACTAGATGACTCTGCCATGGTGGACTAAGTTTTGCGTTTTATTCGGGCAGGGGGTTTTTATCGTTTAATCTGAGTGTTTATGTTTTTTAGTGTTGATTCTGGCTTGTAGCCTCTGATTTTTAAACTGAGTTTTTAATGTGTTCTTGGTGGTTGGCTTTTCCTCTTTTTTTCTCTATGGTCGGCCAACCACCGTCACACTCTGTGTGTTTTAATTTGTTTTGTCTGATCTCTGTCGGAGTCTTTCTAGTCCTGTGTCATCTGACGTCTTTTCTGCTATTCGTTTTTATTGTCTTTGGGCGGTTTTAATTTTTTGGAAAAAGGGACCGATGACCATCGCAGTCTGGTCCCTTTAATCCCACAAACCAACCAACAATAACCCTTCTTTGCCAACATTTACCTACTGTCATATTGCTGTTGATCCACTTTTCATCCAAATAGAATATTTCTGTTGCTGCTTCCTTTAGATGTTTCATTTGCACAATGAAACGCAACCGCCAGTCAACAATGTCTCCATGCTCTACCAGTAAAGACCGCTTATTTTGTACATTTTGGCATGTGAATCCCATGGATAACAAAATATTCCGCAGTGAAGTAATACCCCACGTCCAGTCGATCTTTTCTTGTAGAACAGGACGAAGTGTACTCAGACTGGGAGCAATCTTCGGGAGCAATCTTCTGTACCATATAAAAATCTTTGATTGTTTGTTTTACGACAGTCCTGTCAAAATTACCCAACTGGATTTTTCCAGTTGATCTTGGCCTAAATAAAAGAGAATTTAAAAAAAGGGTTAGAGAGTCAGACTGTAA
The DNA here is from genome assembly GCF_021461385.2 of Schistocerca piceifrons. Lineage (NCBI taxonomy): Eukaryota > Metazoa > Arthropoda > Insecta > Orthoptera > Acrididae > Schistocerca > Schistocerca piceifrons. The sequence goes on from NC_060140.1 coordinate 283,850,870, forward strand.
GAATGTGTAGTTAGAAATAACAAGGAGACGTGTCCAGGTGAAGAATCTACTTTTTTAAAACACTTATAGATTAGTGTTAGTTAGTGTAGTAGGTTATGGTCCCTGGTGTCGTACTATGCAGTCACATTTAACTGAATTGAGTGAAAATGATTATAACAGTCCTTACTATTCATATTAAAAAAATTGCGGTGTAACAGGATTCGTGCCCGTCAACTTCGGTACAGCAATCAAGCACCATAACCGCTACGCTACAAAGTGAATTGTGTATATAAGACTAATTTACAACTTTAGCCTCAATTTTATATGCCTGTTGGAGGACAAGAAATTCTTTTACACCATAAAAACAAAACGACTACAGTAATTCAGACAAACGGTAAGGCAGATTCAAAGCAATGTCGAACTGAAAAATTTGAACTGAAATTTACCTTTTTTTTGCCGGGAGTTTCTGGTGATTTTCCAGGGTTGTCTTTAGAAAATCTACGTACTCTTTTCACGGAACTGCCGCTCACCCCTGTATAAGTAGCTGTTCGTGTTATTGGCTGCGAAATAGGGTGGAGCAATTTTTTATTTTTGCTGTCTTCTTCGCAGCATTTAGCGACATTACTAATTATTTTTCTTTCTCGACTCCGTACTGTGCTACCCTTTGCTCTTCTCTGAGGAGTGGATGGAGTATTTGGCGTTGCCTGCGATGGGCCAGGAACCTCTTCATCACTCATAATGCAGTGTAAAATTTCACTAAGGAACATAGCGAAGCTCACCAGTCACTTTACAATGGCTACCACAATTCAGTATTACATCACTGAGGTTGGCAGCGGCTGTATGCTAAACACGATTGAACTGAAGTGGACCGAATTTTAACGACTCAGAGCTAGGGAGGCCTGGCTCTTCTTTTTGTGGACAAGCAGTATCCCTATCTGCTGGCCAGTTACGTTTTACACATTCGTAGTTATCCTGCGCATCCGAATCGCCGTATCCTTTTCCTATGTCCATTACCCCCCCACCAGTCTCTAAATATGGTTCAAGGTGTGATTTTTACAGGGACCTCATCCTTCAAACTGATGAGGAACTTCGGGACAATCTCGGACGGCGGGGTGTTCACTTTGTTAGGCATGTTCAGAAGGGTCCGAAGGACAATTGCATTGATACTGGTGCCTTTATCCTGGCCTTTGAAGGGGATACTCTCCCTGAGAAAGTAATGATTGTGGTTTATTGACCTGACCTGAAGCCATACCTCCCACCTCCTATGAGTTGTTTTAAGTGCTTGCGTTTTGGACACGTCTTCCCGCTGTTCGCAGGCCCCTCTCTGTGGTGACTGTGGACATCCACTCCATGAGGGGAGTTCCTGTATTCCCCCTCCTGTGTGTGTTAATTGTCATGGCAATCATTCTCCGTGCTCACCAGATTGCTCAGTATATAAGAAGGAAAAGAAGATACAGGAATACAAGTCCCTAGATCGTTTAACCTACACTGAGGCTCGTAAGAAGTATGCATGTCTTCACCCTGTGTCCATGCCATTTAGTTATGCTTTAGTTACATCTTCACCCCTTCCTCCCCCTTCCTTACCCCAGTCCCGAACCCCTCCCATCCCCCCCTCCTCCCCACCCCTGCAGCTCCCACACCCTCTCCTCCGGGTGCCGCTCCCCCTCCCCAGCTGGAGAAGTGTCCCACTTCTTCGGCGTCTGACGGTCAAGGGCGCCCCTCCCGGGATTCCCCTTCCCAGTACCTTCCAAGACAAAGGTCTGCTGCCATGTGATGACCGCGAGAATCACGGTCTGTGGGCCCCCACGTCGCCCGATCTCTTTCTATTCCCGATCTTGCTGCAGCTGCCTCCTTTATGCTGCACAGTCCTCCTCGATCTCAAACAGAAAAGAAGAAGAAAAATAAGCCACTGGTGTCACCAGAGGTCCCATCTCCAGCTTCGCAACCTGATTCTGACCTGTTGTTCATGGATGTCGCCCCCTCCTTATCGGTGACAGGTGGTGACCCAGCGGCATGACTGGCTTTAGCCTGTTAAACCCCCATTTGAATCATCGTTCTGTGGTTATCCAATGGAATTGTAATGGATATTACCGTCACCTTCCGGAGTTGAAATCCCTTATTTCTTCTTACTCTGCAGCTTGTGTGGTTCTACAGGAATCTCATTTTACTGATGATCACTCACCGACCTACTGTGGGTTCCATGTTTTCTATCGAAATCGGGTCGGCCCCCTGCAGGCCTCTGGTGGCATTTGTACATTGGTCCATACAGACATTGCTAACACTTGGATTCATCTTCAAATTACATTGGAAGCGGTTGCTGTTTAGGGTCCACCTGGACTCTGAGCTCACGGTTTGCAATCTTTATCTCCCTCCTGACAGGACTCTTACACCTACTGCCTTAACTGCCCTTCTTCAGCAACTTCCTCCTCCCTTCCTCCTCCTTGGGGGTTTTAATGCTCATCATCCCTTGTGGGGCAGTGCATTTCCATCTAGACGAGGTCTTCTCATAGACCAGTTTCTTGTAGACCGCGACTTGTGCCTTCTTAATGATGGCTCACCTACTCATTTTAGTGCCAGTCATGGTACCTTTTCTGCCATTGATCTTTCTCTTTCTTCTCCCTCCCTCCTCCCTTCATTTTACTGGTTGCGACATGACGACCTTTGTGATAGTGACCATTTCCCGTTGATTCTCTCGCTCCCTTCCCACTCCCCGATGGACAGGTTACCTCGTTGGTCTTTCCAACGTGCCGATTGGCCTCTCTATACTGCACAGGTTGTGTTTTCTCCCTCTTTGTCAGGTTGTATTGATGACATCCTACATGATGTGTCTGATGCGATTGTTCACGCTGCTAGCCTTGCTGTACCATGCTCATCTGGACCATTTCGCTGCCAGCAACTCCCGTGGTGGAGTACGGCCGTTGCCATTGCCATCCGTGATCGCCATCAAGCTTTGCAACACCTTAAGAGGCACCCATCTGTTGCCAACCTTATTAACTTCAAAAGCCTTCGCACTAAAGCCCATTGCTTAATCAAACAGAGCAAACAGATGTGTTGGGAATGCTTTGTTTCTTCCCTCAGTTCTATTGTCCCTATGTCACGAGTATGGGCTACACTTCGCTCTCTCCAAGGTTGCCATCGGCAGTCCACCCTCCCAGGCCTTCACCTCCCGCCTGTTGATTCTCACAGAACATCTTGCAACCCATTTTGCAACAGCATCAGCCTCCTATCCGGCTGCTTTCCTTCACCAGAAACAGCGGGCCGAAGCTTCCGCCTTATGTTTTACCCCTTGGTCAGTCAGAATCTTACAACAAACCTTTTACTGAATGGAAACTTCTTTACGCACTTTCTTCTTCTCATGATATGGCCCCTGGCCCAGACTCCATTCATAACCAACTGCTTCAACATCTCAGTACTCCAAAACGGCAACATCTCCTCGTGTTTAACCGTATTTGGCTCCAGGGTGACTTGCCTTCGCAGTGGAGGGGTAGCATCGTGGTTCTTGTGCTTAAGCCTGGTAAGAACCCCCTGTTTGTCGAAAGCTATCGGCCACTTAGTCTGACAAATGTTGTTTGCAAATTACTTACAGATGGTGGTTTCCAGCCAGTTCCTGTTCCGAGAAGGACGGTTTCTGATTGATCATTTACTTTGCTTGGAATCTGCAATTCGGTAGGCTTTTTCTCAGTGACGCCATTTGGTTGCAGTATTTTTCGACCTTCGCAAGGCCTATGACACGGCTTGGCACCATCACATCTTACTTCACTTCATCAGTGGGGTCTTCGGGGCCCACTCCTGATTTTTATCCGCCAGTTCTTGTTCCATCGGTCGTTCAGGGTTCGGGACGGTACTGTTCTTATTTCTCATGGACCCAGCAGAATGGCATCCCACAGGGTTCTGTATTGAGTGTACTTCTTTTCCTCATTGCTATCGATGGACTTGGGGCCTCTGTTGGTCCTTTGGTCACCGTATGTGGATGATTTCTGCATTTGGGTTAGTTCCTCTTCGATGGCTTCTGCAGAGTGGCAGCTCCAGGGAGCTATACGGCGTGCCTCTGTATGGACCCTCTCACACGGGTTTCAATTATCTGCTTTAAAATCGCGGGTGGTCCACTTCTGTCGCCATACTACAATCCACCCCAATCCGGAGCTCTATCTCGATGCACGACGATTACCTGTGCTCCCACATTTTCGTTTCCTGGGTCTTCTTTTGGACAACAAGCTCACTTGGCTGCCTCATCTCAGACTTCTGAAGGTAGGATTTTTCCGTAAACTCAATGTCCTTCGCTTCCTTGCCCACACCTCCTGGAGTGCGGACCACTCCATCCTTCTCTGCCTTTATCGGGCTTTAGTGCTGTCTCGCTTGGACTGTGGTTGTCAAGTTTATGGTTTGGCTGCTCCTTCCACACTGCACCTGCTGGATCTGGTTCACCATTGTGGTATCGGTTTGGCCAGTGGTACCTTCCCTACAAGCCCTGTTGATAGTCTCCTGGTTGAAGCTGGGATCCCTCCCTTTTTGTTCGGTGGTCCCAGCTTCTGGTTTCTTATGCAATCACTGTCCCTTCCTCTCCCACTCATCCTTCCTATTCTATCCTGTTCCCAGACCATGGACATCACCCACCCGATTTCCGCCCTCGGGCGGGTTTACCGGTTGGGCTCTACCTTGCGTCTCTTTCCCATGATTTGCAGCTTCCTTCTTTGTCCTGTCTTCCACACTCCCTTACCCCCCCCCCCCCCCCCCCTTTCCGCTTAGTTCCTTGGCCCCAAATTTGGGTGGATCTCCGCCGAGGTCCCAAAGATTCCATTCCCCCGATGGTGTTCCGTTGTTTCTTACACCGATGGCTCTAAATCTGCTGATCGTGTGGGATATGCCTTCACGTCCTCTGTTGGCACGGAAAATCGTCTCCTACATGTGGGGTGTTTATTGCGGAATTGATAGCAATTGCGCAGGCCCTTACCTTTATTAAACAGTCCCAACACAACCGTGTTTTGTTATGTACGGACTCAATGAGTGGTCTTCTGGCTATTGACCGGTATTTTTCCTGCCATCCCTTGGCCTCGGCCATCCATGACCATCTCGCTGATCTTCACCGTGCTGCTTGTTCCCTTGACTTCCTTTGGGTCCCTGGCCATGTGGGTATCCCAGGTAATAAGCTTCTTGCTGATCGTTTGGCTGGGGGAGCAGTCACTAACACCCCCCCCCCCCCCCCCCCCCTCCCCCGTTCTCTACAACCCCTCCTGCAGCGGATTTATGGCTTCACATCAAATCCCACTTTGCACAATCATGGGCCAACTCTTGGGAGGCTACTCCCCTGTCTAATGAACTTTGTGCGATTATGGTGACACCTGTCCCGTGGCGTTCTTCCTTCCGGCTCTCCCGAAAGGCTTCAACCATCCTGTGTCGTCTCCGCATCGGCCATACCAGGTTGACCCATGGTTTTCTTTTGTGTAATGAGCCACCCCCACTTTGTGGTTGTGAAGCCTTCCAGTCAGCAGCCCACATTTTGGTGGAATGCCCCCTTCTTTTGTTTCTGCATACTAAGTACCGACTTCCCCGCACTTTAACTTTGATGTTGGCTGACAATTCCCAGATGGTCAAACTGGTTCTCGGTTTCCTCCGTGAAAGTGGTTTTTATTCTCAGTTTTAAGGTTTTTAAACTCACTCTGGTGTTAAGGCAGATCGGTGAGAGTTGGGGTGTCTCCCACTGTAAGCTGTGTTAGGGGATTCCCGACTCCCGTCCCTTTTACTTTGTTTTTATCACTTTTTAGAATTGGTTAGTCTCCTTTTCCTCATACGCACCTCTACATTCTAGCGTTTGAACACTTTTAAATAGCAGGTGGTCTTGCTTCTACTGCTTCAGAGGTGGGATATTTCCTGCCTCTAGCATAGCCTTGGGGTTGCTCTCTTGCTGACTTCTATCATTTTGTTTTTACCATTGATGACACGACTGCACATTTATGTTTTTTAGCTTTTTCCCTTTTATTGTTGTGACTTTTCTGAGATGTCAAACTGTCTGAATGGACCACATTTGAAACAAGGGATTGATTACCTTGCTGTTTGGTCCCTTCAACCCCAATCAACCAACCAACCTACCTTTTCCCACCCATGGCAATTCACCTCCTGCATCGGTGGCCCAGGTCAGGGCTTCCACTTGCAGTTTGTGTCCGTTCCCTTCTTTCTGAACTGGAGTTCTTGCCTTTACCACCTATACACCTCCATGGTGTACACCTGGGCCGCGGCTTCGCCTGGACCTCTCACATGACCCTACAGACTCAGTTAACCCTGCGGCTCTCCGCTGCCACTTCCTCTCGATTCTTGAGATGTACTGTGGCCACGAAGTGGTTTACACTGACAACTTGATGGCTGATGCTCACATCGGCTTCATGTATGTCCATGGAGGACATACTGAATAGCATTCCTAGCCCTATGGCTACAGTATTTTCACTGCCGAGCTGGTGGCCATATCTCGTACTCTTGAGAACATATGTTCATGCCCTGGGGAGTTGTCTCTTCTGTGTACTGACTCCTTGAGCGGCCTACAAGCTATCGACAAGTGCTACCCTCGTCGTCCTGTGGTACCGACCATCCAAGAGTCCATCTGTACCCTGGAACGGTCCAGTTGTTCAGTGGTGTTTCTCTGGACCCCAGGTCACGTCAAAATCCCAAACAACGAACTTGCGAACAGGCTGGCCAAACAGGCTATGCGGAAATCGCTTATGGAGATTGGCTTCTCTGCAACTGACCTGCATTCAGTACTACGCCACAAGGTTTTGCGGCTTCGGGAGACGAAATGGCATAACCTCAGCACGCTCAACAAACTGCGTACCATTAAGGAGACCACGAATGTGTGGCAGTCCTCCATGCGGGTCTCTAGCAAGGACTCTGTGGTTCACTGCTGGCTCGCTGAGCTGTGCTCCTTAGGCTGCCCTGCAATGGACTCTTCAGTTACCAGACTCATTGCGATTAATTTTAGCTGACAACACCTCATCGGCTAATTTAGTTTTACGTTTTATACGTGATGGTGGATTTTATCATTCTATATAAGTTTTAGCGCATGTCCTTTGTCCCTTTGTGTTCTCCATTCTAATGCTTGTAGAGTGGATGTTTTAATGTGTCGCAGAGTGGCTGGCTTTTCCTTTTTATTCTCGTGCTTGGCCAGCCACGGTCATCTGCTCACTTGTTTTTACCCCTTCTACCTGTTTCTTGCTTCTCTCTGTGGTTTTCTTTTCCTGTTTTGTCCATAGTAGTGTATTTGTCCTTCTGTCATTCTTCTGGTTCTTCCTTTCTGTTATTTTGCTGTATATCTCCTTTCTTTTCTTCTTTCCGTTGTGTAATTATTTTACCGGGAACAAGGGATCAATGACCTCGCAGTTTGGTCTCCTCCCCCTCCTCCCTTTCAAGACCAACCAACCTATCCCTTTTTTACACCTGTAATGCAGTAGTCTGTTTCTTTAGAAGTTTCTCCACAGTGACTGTATTCTATGAAGGTTCCCTTCCATTATGAACTGTTCTACTGGGTACATATCTATCCAGTGGGTGGTCAGCTATTCATTCAACTTGAGCCAGAGTTCCTCTACATGCTCCCACCCTGTGCTGAAAGTTTCAAGTTCCTCTTTGAGATATTACATTACTGAATTTTTTGTATAGTTTACTGAACATATGTCTTTCTGCTTGTTCTAGTTGCCCTTTGTACTCTGGTAATCGTTGTTGCCACAACTGCATCAAGGTCACTGATACCAGTTTCAGTGTGGACTTCCATAAAGAAGTCAGGTCTGTTTGTTGCCATTGGATCCAGTACATTTCCATTGTGAGTGGGGTTCCTAACTACATGTTTTAGCAAGTTTTCAGAGAAGGCATTTAGTAAAGTTTCACAGGATGTCTTATCATTAGCACCACTAACAACTGTAATTTTCCCAGTTGATTATTGGGTGATTAAAGTCTCCACTGATGGTTATAGTGTGACTAGAGGACTGACATACGAGGGAACAGAGGTTTTCTCTAAAGTTTTTGTTTAGATCAGGAGATGTGTCTGGTGGGCAATAGAAGGATTAGATTACCATTTTATGCCCACCCCTGATAGTGAGTCTTGCTCAGACAGTCTCACATGTAGCTTCAATTTCTGTCTCAGTGGATTTGACTTTCTTGTCTATTGTGACAAATACACCACCTCCATTTCCCATTAGCTTATCCTTTCTCTATGCAACCAATTTCCCCAAAAATCTCATTGCTTTCTGTATCTAGTATTATGTGAGCTCCACTGCTTTTCATAAGTGCTTCAAACTCTGGCACTTTGTTGTGAATGCTTCAGCAGTTTACCATTAGGAATTTAATACTCTCACCTTTGTGAGGCACTTCTTTTAATCTTTCACTGATACTTCTGGGTTTCCTACAGCTATTGTTACCTGGATTTGATGGAGAGTCACCTAATCTAAAAATATCTTGTGTGCAACTATCTGAGTAGCAACCTCTTGACACGTAGTGCTCACATGACCTATTTAAGGGGACCCTCCAGTTTTCAACACTATGGCACAAGTCCAGGAAGTTGCAGCCTAGACTGTCACGGAACTTTTAAATACTCTGATTCAGTCTTTCCCCTTGACTCAGAATCTGGGGACAATGCTGCAAATTGTGAGCTTCGTTGGAACTCAATGTGCAAGGCTGGTCTTCTCAACCTTCTCTGCCAGTCGCTGGAAAGACCCAAGAATGACGTAGAAGCTCAGGCGACAGGCAGCGTTTGTTCCAACATGCGTCACAATCTGCAGTTGGTTGCACCATGCTCCCTCAATGGCTGCAGGAAAAGCCTCGTCAACATGTTGAATGAGGCCCCCAGGCATACAGACTAGTGCACCTAGTGTCCTTTCCTGTCCCTTGCTGCCATTTCTCTAAGGGTTAAGATCATTTGCCACATGTTTGAACTGCTAACAGTTAATAGACCCTATCTTTTTCTTTTGTTTGCCTTCTCTTACCACTGGACTAAAAAGGTTTCTCCAAAATGGATGAAGTGAGTCCCACTGGCTCAGTTTCAGTGAAAGACAGCACCTTGAACATATTGGTTAGAGGGTTTGGTGTAATACCATGAGTACTACCTGGTCCTTGTGCACACTGTATAGGATGCCTAGATCTGTGATTGAACCACCGCTCTTAGTCAACTGGATGAGTAATGACAGATCCCATACTTCCTGCAGAGGAGACAAGATCCATAGAAGATGATAGTACTTGAGGGACATTTGGTACTGGTGCTACAGGTGCCAGCATGATTCTCAGGAGCTCTTGGAACACCCCGATTCTCAGCAGCTGCCAATCATTTGACAGTAGTTGGGGTAATTTCCAGCTTCTTATGAATGTCAATCCACTCATCTCGTGTTAAAGAATGGCATTCAAAGTGTATCTGCATTTTGGATGGTTTGGTATTACAGGATAGTGAATAAATAACTTCAAACTTAGCCAGGTGATTATCTTTTATGTCTGCTGAACTAAAAAAAGGAATTATTAAGGCAACAGAAAAACCTGAAGTAAAAGTTGCTGATTCCCTGAAACTTTTTGAGGTGAACTGTAGTAGTTAGCAAACTTGGGAATAGAGTTAATTTATGATAAATTTAGATAATATATACTTCTCTTTAAGGGAAAAATAGATGTAACACAATATGTTAGAATATCTGCTAGAGTAACTAAATCACAAATGAACATTTACTGTGAGATTATGCACAGGACAATGGTAACTTCCAAAAATTATGAAAAATGCACATTTATTTGCACTGATCTAAAATGAAATTTGGAGTGATAGTCTTTGCCAGTAACTGTGAATCAAAAATGCTGCCTTGCTGCAATATGAGTTATCCAAGAGCATTTGTACTGGTAACTTACAAAAATATAGTATTGTAAGCCTCAGAAATTTTCAAAAGTGACGTATCTCTCACGTAATCATACAATGAAACTAGAGGAAGATGGTTTTCAACAAAGACAGGTATACTGTTCTCAAAAATTTTAAAAGGGCACAAATAAGTGTAAGCCTACAATTGCCGATAACAGTATGAGTTTATCGCGGCACTCGCGAATGTTTGTGATTTCACAGTATGTCACAATACAAACAAGTTCTGATAGTGAAAGATTATGCAGAAGCAATGTGAACAGTAAAATATGTGAATCTAGAACTTCAGATTGGCACATAAATCTTGCAAACACGGTCTTGCAAAAAGGAAAATTCCAAAGTCTGCTTTTACATTTAAGGAAATGTGCGAATTGCACCGACTTTTTACTTAGCTGTTTCCATGCCCACTTCTACACTGGCCTGCTGAAGAACAACACTGCAGCATGAATTTATCTGTCAAAATCTAGAAAATTGTGCAGCACCAACAAAGCATGTCTTCTGCGTGTTGCAGCTAACAATGCTTCTGGTGTTGCTGGTACCCTGTCACGCATAGTGCCTCTGGGCTCCCCTTGCTCTCACTGCTCCCCACCTGTGCTTTACCCTTCCTGTCATCCCTGACATTACTTATACCTATTTGTTTACCCGTTTTCCTTTGCCTTTGCCATTGACTGGACTGTGCTGTTGGCGTTGTTCTTCCCTTAGTTTCTGCCACCTTGGATCCTGGGACCAATGCCATCGCTGTTTGGCACTTCCCCACCCAACCAATTGAGTACTGCTAGTGTGTTTTGGATTGCCACCAGGTTGAATTAAAGGAAGACCGTGAAGCAGTTCAGAGGTGGGCTGCTAGATTTGTTAGCAGTAGGTTCAGTGAACACTCTGATGTTAGAAATGCTTCAGGAACTCGGACAGGCATCTCTGGAGGGAAGACGACTTCTTTTTGAGGAACACCAGTGAGAAAATTTAGTGAATCAGCCTTCGAAGCTGACTACAGGGTGATTCTAGTGGTTCCAACCTATATTTTGTGTAACATCCATAAAGGTAAGAGAAATTAGGGCTTACACAGAGGCATATAGATAGTCTTCGTTTCCTTGCTCTATCTGTGAGTGGAACATAAAAGGAAAGTCTAGTAATGGTACAAGTTACCCTCATGTTGACAGAATTGCTAAGAAATGGCCGACACCTCATTGCCACTGTCAGTGGATCCATTGGTCTTCAGTCTCATCATTTAAGCACACGATAGCCATCAGCATGTCTTGAGTTCCCCGTAAACACCACCACCCAGCCAAATTCGATAGAATTTCATTGCCTGTCCTACGGTTACCTGATACTTCCATCAGTTTAAATGCAATCAAATCCTACAATAGACCTCTCTCGTCTTGGTGACTTCCGTTATCCTCTCTGTAGCTGTTTGTTCTTCCTTCAACATATTTTGTTTCTGACGCAGACTTCTCTGCCGATGATTTTCTTTGTGTCTAAAATAATCCTCCTGACTCCGCCATTTTGCTTAGTGTTTCTTTTCTGTGATCATTGGTTTTAATTTAAATAAGTAAATAAATATTTTCAATATTTGACATGGAAACATTTCTGATAGCTAAAGGAAATAGTAAATCTAAATCTCGATTAACTCTGGCCTTTATCATGTTCCTAGAAATGCATTTTTGTCCCACTGTCATTTTGTTTGTTCCTTTACAGTGCTATTGCTACTTGATTAAGGCACTGGATTTAATGTTGACTCTGTGCCAATGGTTTGGTTTGTTGCTGCTGCTGCTTCTGCTGCTGCTACTACTACTGCGAGAAAACCTCTTCAGATTCTTTGTAGAAAAACTGCAGTTTCCTGCAGCCTTGACATATATCATGTTTGCTTATAGCTGCAGGTAACGAGTGATGAAGTCTTATTTTAATTTTTGGATCCACAAACTTGTAAATGTTCTGCACTTTCAAGAAGTTTTGTGGTTTGTACAGGATGAATGTTTTCCAGTGACTTGAATTGCAAAAATTATTTCTTGTAAGGTAACTTGTAACTGCAGCCCCAGTTGACAACATAGTTCTATTTTATGTTAACCAATAATGCGTCAGTTGTTTTAGTAGGACTTTCCTCACATCTTGCAACTCTTAATTGCAAATTCTGTAAATACTGCTTAACTCTACTATTAATTCTGAAATCTGCCCCTTTTATCACTGTCCTTTCTTGGTGTTTTTGACAAATGTGCACAGGAATGGACCTGTTTCATGGTCTCGTGGTTATTTTCTGTTCCGAGGTTTCTCCATCAAGGTATTCTAATTCTGCAGCTTGCTTTCCTATCAGTTCATTTCCAAATGCACAGCATTGTATGTTAATCATTGTTGAAATAATATCTGAATCATTCAGCCACAAATCTGCTTCAGGAACATCTGTGTGTTGTACGAAGAAGCTGTGTTAAGCACTGTATAGTGATGTGATGCCACCATTTATTCGTGTTATTCAGACTGTAAATAAATTCTGTTTGAACAGTACTCACATATAGTGTGTTGTTCAGAATTGTTTTGTTGTACCATTTCCACTGAGTGAGAATTTAGCAACACTTTTACACACTTTAGAGATATGACTGTAGGACCAGTCACAATCCATTACTAGATGCTCAGCTACTTCAGTAACAATGAGAAATAAATTATATGAATGACATTCAACAAAATATGGGTAGAAGGAATTTTTACTACATAGTGGAAGAAAGCAAAATTAACAAATACGAAAACAGGGAAATAAATGCTCATAGTAAGGACTTTCGTGACTGTCCTGCTGGCAACTCTCTAAACTGCCAGGGCAGGTGGCAAATAAGGCTTTCATGCTGGCTTGAATGTAGATATTTGTTGAGCATATAAGGTTGAACGCCATGTTCCACGCCAAAAAAAATTTTAGGACCTGAAGATCACAGCAAAGTCTGTTGAAACCAGTTGTCTTAAAGCAATCTAGGTTGTTAAATGTTTTTTAACAAGTAAAACAGATCACTGTTTCGCTCTTCTCAAAATAAGACAGTACTTCAGTTTGGATTCAGACAGTGCTGATCGATTGTTTATAATCGTAGACAACTGTAATCTACCATGAGATGCCTTCATGCAGTGTCAATGTCTTATCGTAGATTTTCTTTACTTATGAAAGTCGTATGACACCACACGGAGAGATCAAAATCTGAGGCATGAATAGGACATCATGAGCAATGTGGCCATCTTTGTACAAAACTTCTTATCTTCTAAATTCTCTTGCATGAGAGTAGGATCAACCCTTAGCAACCTAGGTGGACAAGAAAAGAATTTTGCATTGCGATAAACAGAATTGTGGCCACAACAGGGCCTAATGTATCGTCAATGCTGTATCAGGGTGGCAATTCTTCTGGAAGAACTGAAATTCTCCGTAAATTACATTTTACCTGGAAAAGATGAAAATTCCTGGGAATTTCAGAAATTTCACATCTCAGGGAATTCTGTGCTTTTACCATAGCATTAAATGTTATTGAGTTTTATAAATAAAAAAAATTAAAATATTTAATATTTCCAAGGGTCCTAATTATATGGATATTATTTCATACAAATTATTGATGTTTAAACTGCCGCTTGTGGCTAGTGTGTCAGCTGAGAAGAAACAAAAAACCATTATTGTGGTATGCAAACTCCCCCCCCCCCCCCTCCTGCACCACACACACACACACACACACACACACACACACACACACACACACACCTACCTACCTACCTACCTACCTGCTATGCGCACCAGCAATTCACTAAGAGCTTTGACCATTCCCATTTCCTGGGCTTATTCCTCAATAGTAAGCTAATTTGCTTGCCACATGTCAAGCAACTAAAGGCTCAACTCACTGTCTTATTTTCAGTAAACCTCCAGGAAGTAGATTGTTAACTTGGAAATACCTTCCAAGGAGTAGTTAAAATTGTCCTTATAAAATTCTGTATGTCACTAATCTCAACCTGATTAGTTTGCAGGACTGATAACAGATGGATCCATTTCCTCATCTATCCTTGGATTATTACACCCTGTACACAAAGTGAGGCAGCATAGTAGATAGCACACTGGACTCCCATTTGGGAGACAATGGTTAAAAGCCACATTGGACCATCCAGATTTAGATTTTCTGTGATTTCTCTAAATTGTGCCAGGCAAGCTCCAGGGTGGTTTCTTTGAAAGGTTGTGCCAAATTTCTTTGCCCATCCTTAAATGCCTGAGCTTGTGCTCAGTTTGTAATGACCGTCTTGTTGACAGGGTGTTACACCCTAATCCATCTTTCCTTTCTTCCTTCCTTCCTTCCTTCAACCCTGTGATGGGAGCTCTCCATATGACTCAGTAGCAGCTTCATGGTGTAGGCAAGTATTCCTCCAATGAAATTACAATGTTAACAGCTTGTAATTAACTGCAGAATTAAAATATATAGAATGGCTTCTGTCCAGTCTTCTTCCATAACCATAACACTTATTAGTTGTATAGCCAAAAGAGAGAGAGAGAGAGAGAGAGAGAGAGAGAGAGAGAGAGAGAGAGAGAGAGGGGCTGGAAGAATAAGGTACGTTTTAGAAATGTTCTCTTGTACTCTCATTCCAGCAGTGTACACCACTTATCCTGCCACGCAGTTGGACCCCAAGCGTGGCGTGTAAGTTGACATAACTCAAGGAATTTGCTGCTATCAGTTCTACTCCGTCATTCAAGAATATGTATACACTTACACAGATCACTCCAAACCCTGAGGGAAAGTTGCGTGTACATATGTCCACAAGGTCTTCAGACACTGCCGCGCGAGATTAGCCGAGCGGTCTGAGGCGCTGCAGTCATGGACTGTGCGGCTGGTCCCGGCGGAGGTTTGAGTCCTCCTTCGGGCATGGGTGTGTGTGTTTGTCCTTAGGATAATTTAGGTTAAGTAGTGTGTATGCTTAGGGACCTTAGCAGTTAAGTCCCATACGATTTCACACACATTTTGAACATTTTTTTCTTCACACAGCAGTCTGTAGCAAGTGAATGAAGCATTTATATGGCAGAATTGCCACTATCTGTATCAAAACTCACTTCAGCTGAGAAACTCTTGTATATGACAACTTTTATCAGATCTTCCCTAACAATAACAGGATGCTTTTGGAACAGCCCATCGTGTATGACATTCCAAATGCTCTTATAAAACCTACACAGACCAATAGCCAACATTGTCTTCCTCTGGCTATTGAAACAAGTCAGTATTTTAGAAAATGGCTATGTGGAAGAGCTAGCTAAAGCAGCCTTTGGGAAGAACCAGTTGGTGTCCCCAACCCTTGAAGCTGATTTCTGGATGTGGTTTTCATCACTTTTTCATCGTACTTCAAAAACTATATTTGAAATACCAACACAAAGTGAGAAAAATGTTTTTAGGATTTGTGCAAATACTTGATGTGTGCAAATTTTAAAGCTTTAATTTCTTGAGACAATTATTTGTGCAAATTTTAAAACTTTAGTTTCTTGAGACAAAATTATTTCATTATTTTCGTAAGAGCTTGTAGACACTTGTATTTTCATATTGTGCACATCTGAAAACAGTCTGATGAACAAAACAGAAAAATCTTTTACCTTCATACTATAACTTCTCTGAAATTATTTGCCATATTCTTAAGAGGCATAAACCATTGAGTTTCATCATTGCAGAGTAATGAGCCTAGCATGAGAAATTTTTGGAGTTCCTCTTGAGAAAACAAAAACAGGAAATTACTTGTGGTTTAATGAGGACTTCATCTAGGTGAAAATAGAATGGTAATACCATAAATTGTCTTATATAATTGAGGCTGACAATATGGGTGATTCTTCCAGTACAATATGAGAAGTAATAGTCACAGTATAGTTCTGAAAATAATGATGTCATATATTTAACACAATTGATGGATACACCATAGTTTTTTGTCTGTAAGTTGTGATGTGTCATGTACAGTATTTGGTGTATACTGCCATTAAAATGTAATTATTTGTGGAGTAGTATCTTTCCAGTTGTATTAATATTTTATTGTAGATCCTTAGATGAGAACAAAGATGTTATGTAAGTTGTTGATGACTCAAATAAGAATTCTTATGTAAAAACTGAGAGCCTACAATGATTTTGTTGTTATTGAAATGAAGTTTTTTTATTTAGAGGTTGAATAAAAAATTCTCTTATGTGTTGTTCAGAAAAGTTAAAGGGATAAGTATTTTGTACTGTTCTATGAAAAAATGTAATTAAGCCACTTTTTACAAAGACTACTGATTAGTTTTTAATTTATCAGACGATGGCAGCAGCTGCAGCAGTGGGGAAGACTCCTGTCTCGGTGCTGCAGGAGCTGCTAAGTCGCCGTGGGACAACTCCGAAGTACGAACTTGTCCAAATAGAGGGAGCAATTCATGAGCCTACATTCCGTTACCGTGTCACAGTTGGAGATGTTGTTGGTATGTTTACATTAATAATTAAAAAAAAAAAAAGATTTGCTGTACTTACACCAATGATCCATTGTATCACATTGTATTATCAGTGACAGTCTAATGAGTAAGCTTCATTAGGTACACACTTACGGTATCAATGATTTTTTAGGTTGATATGTATTATTAGTTACAGTGATTATAAGCAGATATAATCCAGAGTTTCACTAACCGTTAGGTAGAAAATTTTACAGATTTTAGAAGATTCTAGACAGTATTTTGAGATGAGGAAATAATGCTTGGAAAAGAATACTTAATTTTTTTATGGGCATAAACAACTTGACGTCCTAAAATGCAATTGTTCAAAGTGATGGCCATCTGTCTCAATGTATGCATTATAATGCAATTGATTGTCAGATTGTAATTGGTGTTCTACTGTTTATACTGTTGCTCTGTCAGTGCTCTAGACACTGTATTTTTGAAAGTTTGCATTTTCTGTGCAAGTTCACATGTGCTCATTGTTAAATGTTGCCTAATGTGATCCATTACCATCCCGTCAAGTTCTGCTGTGTGAATAATTCTGTCAGAGGCTTGGCAAGCCCTTCAACTTGAATTATAACTACGCAGTTTCTTGTACATTTCTGTAGATGTTGATACTTTTTTTCCAGTTCTGATGATGATGATGATGATAACATAAACACCCAGTCCCTGGGACCCTGTGATCCAGAGGCAGCAACACTAACCACAAGACCATGAGCTGCGGACAGTCCAATGATGCCTATTACAAAATGTTTTTGTGTGCGTTCATTAGACGTCGTGGGCACTACTTGTCCAGCATACATTAAATGCATATCTAAAAGCTTCTGCAATGAGGAAACTAATAAATTATGAGACAGACTTGGTGGGCAGTACTTTTCAGGAGGCAAAATATTTATTCTTGCCAAGAGAGATACACAACAGTGACAACACTATTATTAAAGTGTCAGGATTAGCGAGGAAGGGAAAGCAGTGGGCACCCTTTGAGGTGAAAATTCAAACATATTTTAAGTGCATGGTTGTTTAATGCTGTACAAAGGAAAGGCAGGCCTAGAGAAGCCACCAAAATTAAATGGGCTGCTGGCCAAGAGAGCGGGAGAGGAGAGCGTCTGGTCGGGTCGGAAGCTGCCAGCAGAAGAGAGCGGACAGCGTGTCCACTCCCGGCGGCTGGCTGCGGTTCTATCCCCACGTGACCACCTTCAACCCTCCCTATTGGATAGCCAAGTTGTGGACGCGCAGTTCGGTAGCATTACCTTGTCAGCAACACATGTGTTTAGCTGCTGATGGTTCAACACGTGAGTTTCAAAGAGGTTTTGCCCAGTTTTGTGCAGTGTGACTTATATGCTGCAACTAGCTGTCAGTCAGAAGACACTGGCGAACATCAAGTGAAAAATAAAAATCAAATTTTATACTATTAAATCCATTCAATAACGGCCCCCACTGTACACCCTCCTCTCCTCCCGCAGGAGTGTGGCATGGGGGGGAGGGGGGGGGGCTCCTGCGAAGGATGGCCTTACATAATTTTAACAATACATTTTTGATTATTTTGTTTTAAATTTGCATTGAAAGAATGACAATAATTTGGCAATAGAATCTTGCGTGACAAAATTTGGGACAACGGCGGATGGTGCAGCGGTGGTGTGAGGAGCGGCAATCAGCTATTGGCGCTGGTAGTGATGCAGGTTGCTGACCACGGTGGGCAGCGGTGTGCTGTGGTGCACTGCAACTTGCGCCGAAGTGTGTAAGTGGGGGGTTCCGGAAGGAGTGATGCATAGATCACATGGGGGGAAGGGGGTTAAAATTTTTGCATCACTTCACACGCACATGGTGGGGCATTGTATCACTTAAGTCTAAAGGAGGACCGTGCCTCTTCTTTTGGAGGTATTTTAATTATTTACTATGTCTTCTCTCTCCACATGCCACTCGGACCATAACTATTTTTTCTTGGACTAGCTCCAGAGCTGTGAATGTGAGTGATTCGGGAGGGATGGCCAATTGTCAGGTGATGGTAGTACCATTGGTTGCTCTGATAAATACCACAGGAGAGGGGGGGGGAGTCTCATGTTACGGGCGTAAGGCAAGTGTGCAAACACCTCCTTAGTGGGGGGTAGTGATATCACAGTGAGAGCTATTAAATAGTAAACCGCTACCAGTGAGTAGCACACGGTAGGTCTGGGTGGCTCGAAACTATTCGTAACATACGATAGTGGCTGTTACTGGGTGGGGTTTGGTGTATAAAATACTGTTGCCTAGCCATGAACTGTGGTTCAATTACTGGTACAACCAGATGGCTGCAGAAATGGGTTGCTTGCTCAGTGAGAAACAGCGCAACAATTTATCTTGTTAGCTCCAGGTGGTAGTTATGTTACGAAAGGAAAGTATTACAGTGAATGAAAAAGTAGTAAGTAATTACCTGAGGTAGTACTGGTGGGTGAAAAGTCAATGGGTAACTTAAGTGTCACTATGTCACTGGGCAATCTAAACTGGCAAGTCCAAAGAACGACAGGGGTAGAAGTTAGTAGCAATGGGGTAGTGGGGGAAGGAGGGGAGTATGGTCATTCTGAAGAAAGGCTTACTCATCATCTTGATCAGCATGAGTGCAAAAATGTGGGGTAGCATTAATCAATGCCTGCAGTTGATCGTAGGTGGAGTTCGTGGTATTTAGTAGTTTCGCAAGTGATTTGCTGAATCGGAAGCTTTAATAATGGGTGTTGTGGCTTAGGAGGAAAAGGGATTTGACCAATGAGAAAATTACGTTGCAGTTGACGCAGGGTTTTTTCTGGGTATATTCGTGGACAGCCATCTGCGATCGCAACGACAGGGTAGCTCAACGTATTGGCCATCTATGCTGAGCGGCCCACTCGTGGCGAACTGGAAGGGCACTCATGTTACAGAATAAGGAATTGGGTATAATTGGGAACAAGTTCAGAGAACAGGTTTCAGAATAAGATTGATTTATCAGTGATATATCCACTAGTAGCAGGGTTGTTTCTTCCCTCTCCCCCTGGGGGGAGGCAATATGTCAGAGTAGCATTGGCTACCAACCAGGGAACAAATGAAGGCGAGCCTCAATGTGGAGTGTTAATGAAGTATAGATGAAAGAGATAGCTAGGTGAACAGTTTATGAAAGCAAAAACTGAAAGAATAAACCGATCAGGGCACTCTGCAGGTGCTAACCGCATCGTGTAAGGCAAACGGGCCTGGAGGAGGGAGGTACAAAGTGATGGTTGAGCTTGGAACGAACAGACGAGCGACTCGGAGCAAGGGTAGCAACCCAGTGCAGTGCATGGGCGAGGGAGGAACTGTGCTCTGTCTCCATAGGGGTGATTGTCTCGGGGCGGGGGGGTTAACTACTACAAAATTCCCAAAATCTATGAAATAACAGGGTGAGCTACGAAAAGGAAGGAGGCTGTGAACTACTGCGAAACTACTGCGGCATTGTACAATGAAAACTTTCATTCATTTGGGTGGAAGTCTTTTGCTCACTATATTTCCAACAAAATAACGCGTTACTGCACTTGGTGATGACGTCACATTAGTGCTAATCATCAACAATCTAGTGCTTATTACAGTGGCTGCTTCAATCTTATCACGTCGTGGGTGTATTTGTTTGAATAAACAAACGGATGTCTCTCACTTCCTAAACATATGGCGAGGCATTGTATCCCAATGTTAGCAGTGCTGATTTCCGTGCTTGCTCGTAACATCTTCACTTCATCACTAAATTACAACATAAAAAGTAGGGTGAACAATAATGAAACTTGTGATCGTCTGAGTGAACTCTTAAATATGAAAAATGCACATAGGGTGTGAACTGCAATTCTACACTTACTTGGGTGAAACTTAATTACTTTTATTCTATCACAAAATCTGTTTCGCTTACCGCTCTTCAGGGAGAGGGTAACTCGGATGCTTCACTTTCTTCTCAACGTATCAGTCTGGCTCTGGGCATGAACATGGTGCATAATGGGATTCTGGAATCGCTAACTCACCAAATTGTTTATCACGACTGCAGGGGACTTGCTTAATGGGAGTGTTGCTATAGTGCAACATATCTAGAATCCAGGGCTGTGGTGGGCCTTTACGTACTGGGGTATTAAAAAAAGTGCATATTGTACAAAACAAATGGCATAAATTTAAAAAAAATACATGCATGATATAACATAAAGGGTATAACAAGGGCAAAGCTGCACAGCAAAATGCTTGTGAAATGCTTAAACATAACACAAAATCATAAGGGGAGAAAAATACTAGTTATTGGGTAACAATTACCCAGCGACGCATAGTGGGTCAGACATTGCTCAAAACCTCTAATCATACAAAATGCACATAATACTGAGCCTTCTGGTATATCTCTGGGTGGGTAAGAAGAGATTAGGCACCGTTTACTGGTGGGGTGTACTAGTTTTAGTGTTCTGGTGGTGTATCATGTTGTTGTGACGAGATGGACTTACCTGTAATTATTTTTTTCTTATCTGCTGTGGCCACGGCTCGAAGCCTGGTTCTCTTGAGTCATGTGCTCTGTCCCAATACCTGCAAAGCTATCGAGAGTATAAAGGGGTCAATTCGATAGTCGATATTCATAAATCTTACGTCCGGAGTGTGGGGTATAGTGAATAGGTACGTAATATTTAATTCGTGGTATTACTTCTTAAATTTGTCTGCTTGGGAGTTCTCTTATTGGTGAAGATGCACGTATGTTAACAGTTTTTGGGGTACTGCCAAAACTGGATGGTGAAACAGTTTATCAAACTCGGTACATGGTGAAGCAGGTAGCATTATGAAACTGGCGAGAGACACAGGCAGATGTGCTGTGATGGAGGCAGGTTAGCGCTGAGATAGTGGGACAGCAGCACAATGTGTGTAGCACTGGGATAGCAGCGGGGCAGCACATGCAGCGTGCCTCACATGTCCGGGGTGAGTGACTCCTTGGGCTGTTTGAATCAACCATGCAAAAAATGCAGTTCATTGAAATTAATAATATTAGAGTGGGATTAGTGACTGTTGCAGTAGTATTCTAATTCCTTTCTCGAACGAATTGATAGATATGGGTTTGTTGGGTAAAATTACTATAGCTCATGTATAAAGAAATTTTAATTTTTTTACTCTCATGGTGGCAGAAGTGAATAGGCTGTGAAAGGAATGTAATGGTGAAACATTTAAGAATTTGCAAAAGGAGCAGGTAGTTGGTTCTTAAGATGCGTTTGCGTTAGACTAAACGGAAGGTAGTGTGGTGGTACTATACTTCGGAGGAGTCTCAGAAATGCAGAGCACCACCAAACTAAATGGCTGTGCATGCGAAGACATCCCATAATGGTGCGCTTCATTATTGCAATGTTTTTCCGCTTTGCGTTCGATCACCTCTAGGTCACTTGCATTGAAACTCCCTTCGGAGTTACAGTCTGGTCAGTGGGCATCTTAAGGGTTTAGGTGTGCAAATAAATTTACGGGTGAGGTTTCAAGTTGTTGAAGTTACCCGGGTATTGAGATGGAAGGATGGAAGAAATCACGTTTGACGTAGGTATTACGTAAGAAGAAGGTATCGTTCAGTATTAAGTTGCTATTAATTGGTTGCTAACGAAGATAGTACATTCTAATATGTGTAAGGTCCCTTTAACAGCGGCAGGCAGGCACACGGTCGGCGCATGGAGAGGGCGGAGGAGTGGGGGGGGGATCAGATCAGGTGACGACAGCCAATGCGCATAGTGGGACGGCGCAGGTCGGGGAGGGGTGGGGAGGTAGCAGCCGTGTCAGGTGTTTGAAGTGACTCTGTCCCTCACATTATGGTCGCCACACGTGCGAATCCTTGTTGACAAGTTCACCTCATTCTGACAGGCGGAGCACACGTGTTCACAACTTCGTAGTACCGCCGAGTGGCTAAACTTACCTTCTGAGTTAACCTGAAAAAGAACGGGCGTCGGTGAGGGACAGTAGGGGAAGTTTAGGGTGTCACTGTTACGTGTGCAGGCCATGCACTGCAGTACAAGAATAATCTTTGAGTTATCTAACATTTCTTTTGGTGTCAATGTATCTTCATTAGGAGCAAATTTCTCTGTTAGTACTGCATGTTATTAATTTTCACTCTGGGTGTTCAAATGGGAAAATTACTTAATGAAACATGGTGTCATTTCAGTGAGAAAGTCTTTGGAATGGAATGGTAGAGACTTAATGCAATCAGTACTTCATACAATATCTTAATACTAATCAATAGCTTTAGAATTAAATGTACTCCTATTGAAAATAGAGCTGTTGTCCAACCACTAGGCATGTCACAACACATAAATAACGTAATAAAAATACTGGTTAAAACTAGGGATTACTTAGGCTAGGCCAGCTTTGCAGAACAGGCTAGGCGGGTAAAGCTCTGATAAAATCTTTCAGAGAGGGAGGCTCGGGTGGCATCTTCATTTGCAAAGGAGAGTAATAAGGTGGTTGTTTCAGCCTTTTTACTTTTTTTGTTGCTATAACTGGTAAGTAGTAGCACCTGGGTGTTTAGTTCCTGGATCTGAGGGCATGTGGGTGTTTAGATCTCAGAGCGTATCTAGGGCGAGCTGGTGGGGTGGGGGGGGGGGGGCGGGAGGGGGGGCAAAACCTGCTGGAGGTCTGGTCACTTGTCTCAGAAGACAGTGGGAGAGGCATAGTTCCTGAATAGGGTTTTAGTCTATCAAAAGGGACGACCACCTTGTGGTCAGGCAGTTGTAATTCTGCATTGACAGGGCAAGTGAGCCGAATGATTGAACATGGTCTGATATACAGAGGAGTAAGTTTCTTCACTCTTCCTTTCTTTATGCTAGGCTTTTTTAGCAGAATCAAATCACCAGGTTTATGGGGAGGGAGTGGCATTTTTATTACTACTTTCCACCTTTTTTCTGGTTGCTTTGCAGTTGTTCCCTTGGACCTTCTTCCAAATGACCTTAAGGCGATGGGCTAGCCCCTTAACGGCTCTGGGATTGATTCCCGGAGGCAATTTATTGATCTCAAAGGGAGATTCCATAAAGCAGTCAAACACTACCTCCTAAGGGGTATGTTCAGTGGCTTCATGGAAACGGCTATTGTACGCACTTGCCACGCATGGAATGTATCTTTGCCAGTCATTGTAGGGTGAGTTGATGTAATAGGAAAGCATTAGTTTCACAGCATGGTGATCACGCTCAATGTGGCCGTTTGAGTGGGGTGAAAAGCGGTAGTTCTCCATTTTCTAATTCTCAGCAATTTGCAAACTTGGACAAATAAGGCAGGTGTAAAATTGGTTCCTTGATCTGTTACAATGGCTTCAGGGCTTCCGAAAGGAAGGACAAGATGATCCACAAAAGCTCATGCTACTGTTTCAGCTGACATATCAGCGATGGGTACCAAAATAAGGTATTGGGAAAAGTGATCAATAATGGATAGGATATATTTACTTCCTTGTGTATTTGCGGGAAGTGGCCCAACTATATCCAAAGCCACAAACTGAAAGGGTTTTGATGCCTCAGGGAGAGATTGTAAGGGAATTTTCATTCACGAGGGTGGTGCTCTTTGGGCACATGGTAGGCATGTTTTTTATATACTTACCAACATCTCGCCATCATTTGTCCCACCCATACTTTGTGGAAATTTGGGCGTTTGTGGCTCTTTGTCCACTATGGAAAGCTTGAATGCTGTTGTGGCACGGCAATAATTATGGATTGTAGGTTTTTAGGTGTTACTATACGTTTACCCGGGGGGGGGGGGGGGGGGGGGGGGGCTTGCAGTATAGAATTCCGTCTTCCGGGACAAAATCCGGATGGAAGCGATACTAGCGACATTTTGCGTCATTTTCCTGCGAGTCTTTTAATTCGTCAATTGACACATTGTCAATTTGAGCTACTCTCACTTTCCTGCTAAGGGCGTCAGCACTCTGGTGCAATTTTCCAGCTTCATGTTGTACTTGTTAATCAAACTCGCTCAACTTCAGGGCCCAGTGGGTGAGATGATTGCTAGGGTCTTTCAAACTTAATAGCCACTGAAGTGCTGCATGATCTGTTACTATTGTAAACTTTCTCCCATAAAGAGAGCATCTAAAATAGTTGACTCCAACCCTTAATGCCAGCAATTCTTTTTCCGTAGTACTGTAATTAACTTCCGCCTGGTCCAGCCGACGGGACGCGTAACCATTTGGTCTTTCCTCACAATCAACAATTTGACTCAGAATAGGTTTTACCTTCTGTTGTACAGGGTGGTTTTCTTCAATCTTGTGGCCACTAGCTATAATGGTGCCACAGGGAATTTCTACCTCATTCGTTCCGAAATTGTCCAAACAGACGGGAACATAAAATTTCTTTCCCTGCACTTCCACTGTTGTTTAACCACTTTAACAAGTACCTGTAATCTGTCGAGGACATCGTTTTGACAGAGAGCGTCTACCAATACAGCTGTCCTCAGCAGTTCGCAGGATTTGACTCCAAGCCAGAGAATGCGTGCTGTACCACCGCTGATTCTAACAGAGGTAGTTGTATGTAACACCAACATTTGCGTGTAAGGAGCAGGTGGAAGCGGCCGCGTTTCGCAGGTACCTTGCGATGGAATGACGTGGGGGCTGCCGAAATGGTGGGTTTCCTGACCGAGATGTACAGTTTGTGTTCTGTAATCTACTACACTCTGATAGTGGTAGAGGAAATCATCCCCCAGGACGACTTCAAAATCTCGCCTTCGTTTTCGAATTATATTCATGTCAAAAGGGTAGTGGCTGGCTCCGATTTTCAATTTAACGTGGCAATACCCAGCGGGTACGATTATCTCGTCACTCAGATCGTTAATGTGGTGACGGGGTGGTTTTAACACTCGTCTATCCCCATGTCGTACGAATAATACGCTGGTTTGCACTCCCTTGTTGATAAGCACTCTTACATTTTTTCCTCTAACTTTGCCGTTGAGGAGGATACACATCAGCTCATTTAAGACACCATGGTGGACTGGGTGCGTGGATTTTACAGGGGGCACGGTCTGGCAGCGTGACTTGCCTGCCCGACAGTTCGGCTGATTTTTGGGGTTGTGGTGAATCGGTGGTGAGTTGTTCCCTCTGCTGATTGTGCAAGGGGCCCCCATTTCCCAGGTTCTGAGGGCAGTTTTTACTCATATGCCCTACGGTTCCACACCGAGAACAATAAGGTGTGCAGCATTTTGTGGTAGCATGGCCTGCCTTTCGGCAGTATTGGCATGCCTGCTCATATTTAAAAATTGGACACTGGTGTTCGTTCGGACACATCGAACTGACAATAAAATGCGCTGCCTCATCTCGCAACGTCGCGAGGTGTATGGCATCATGCAACGAGGCGGATGATGCTATTTTTACCTCTCCTCCAACATACGGTTCGATTCCAAATATAAATATGTCTATCGAGCGAGCTTCTGCCTGGTCCCGGGAAACCACCTTATGGATGGGATCCGAACCCAGCATATAAGTACAGCAAGCCACAGTGTGGATTTGGTCAGCAAATGCCTCTACATCCTCCCCTTGTTACTGCGGTGGGTGGACAACTTGTCCCTGTAATAGTCCGAATATCTTTCAACCCAGCCTCTAACCTGGCAAAAGAGGTGGTGTCCCTGAGGGTGGGAACTGATTTGGTATATGTACGGGCACAATTAATAGGAAATCGTTTGGCCAAGTGCTAGCATGGCCTACATCTCGGACAGTTTGTAGAAAGGAATTTATTTGCTCATTAGGTTTTCCGGAAAGCGTCTGAATGAAATCGACTGCGGGGCAACTGTTAGCCAAAGTTGCAATGGGTAGTTGGGGTACTGTGCTATTTAAGGTGCTTGCAGCAGTCATTTGCCACGCAGCAGGGTGTATTTCTGACGCACTTGCAGTTGCGGTGGTGGTGGGTCATCGACGGCTGCATCTCATTGGACGACGGTGGCAGGCAACAGCGGCAAAGATGATGTCGATGGCTGTGCGACATGTCTCAGCTAGTCGGCTGGAACATGCGCGTTTCTTGGATGTCAGTGCAAGGCCAGAACATGCAAGAAGCCTGGTATTCGCTGCAGCAGCTGTTTGGATAGAACGCCGAAAGGGCAGAAGGCTGCATGGCGAACCACGAATGCGTGCCCTTGTTGTTGGGCATCGCAACTGGTGCATCAAGTGAAGTACTACTGGTAGCTTCATTGGGTATGGCAGTTAGGTCAGTAAGACAGGGCTAATGGTGAGTACCCCACTTTTGGTCACCAGATGTTGAAGTGTCAGGATTGGCGAGAAAGGGAAAGCAATGGGCACACGTTGAGGTGAAAAATCAAACATATTTTAAGTGTGTGGTTGTTTAATGCCGTACAAAGGAAAGGCAGGCCTAGAGAAGCTGCTGAAACTGAATGGGCTGCTGCCCAAGAGAGCAGTAGAGGAGAGCGTCTGGTCGGGTCGGAAGCTGCCAGCAGAAGAGAGCGGACAGGGTGTCCACTCGCGGCAGCTGGCCGCAGTTTCACACCCATGTGACCACCTCCCACCCTTCCTGTTGGACTGCCAAGTTGTAGACACACAGTTCGGTTGCGTTACTCTACAATGTGACTGATATGCTGCAACTAGCCTCCAGGCAGAAAGCACTGGTGAACATAAAGTGAAAAATAAAAATCAAATTTTATACTATTATTTCCATTCAGTAACGGCCCCCATTGTACACTATCCTAGCCTTTTGAACTATTAATTCATTCCTTTGGGGGGGGGGGGGGGGGGGGGGAGAGGGGTAGATTGGGGGATGTTAAAAAGGAAGGACAGGTAACACAGACCCCAGGATAAGTGTCAGTTAGCCTGTCAGTGAGAGATCACTGCGAGTTCCTGCTTCTAATAAGGCGAGTACACCGTTTGTTTATTACATATCTTTACGAGTTTCAAACAGGAGCATGTTCAGAAATGGATAGGCACTGTGATTGCTGTGTACAGATGCGAGCTGAGTTGGTGACCCTTCGCTCACAGCTGCAGGCAGTGTTGGCTTCTGTCACACAGCTTGAGGCTGCTGCCAAGGGGGCAGACACGGGGATGTGAGGGACGTCGAGCATTCCCACGTGTCCCCTGATTGATCCACTTCTGTGTCCGCCCTGGGTACTGCCTGCACTGAGGGTGATCCCTCACATGTGGTCGAGTGGGAGATCATTCCAAAGTCTGGCAGCCAGCAAAAGACTTTCTGTGAGGCTGATTGTAGGGGCTCCCTGGTTCATTTGACGAACAGGTTCGGGGATTATGTGTCTGATGATGTCTCTGAGCTGGATACGGTCATCCACCCTGTTCCAGAGGAAGCTTCTCGGCCCACAAGGTCTGGGCATTCACAGAGGGTGGGTTTGCAGGTAGTTGAGAGCTCTAATGTTAGGCATGTAATAGGGCTCCTTAGAAACATGGCTGCCAAGGAGGGTAAGGAAGCCATGTGCACTCCGTGTAAATACTGGGGGGGAGTCATTCCGGATGCCATGAAGAGTACAGGGTGCAGCCAGCAGCAGGTGGTAGCTCGTGTCTGTGCCAATGACGTGTGTCGCTTTGGATCAGAGGAGGTTCTCTCTGGTTTCCGGCAACTAGCGGAAATGGTAAAGACTGCCAGTCTTGCTTCCGGGATTGAGACAGAGCTCACCATCTGCAGCATTGTCGACAGAATTGACTGTGGTCCTTTGGTGCAGAGCCGAGTGGAGGGTCTGAATCAGAGGCTCCAGGCAGTTAGGCAGTTCTGTGACTGCAGATTTCTTGACTTGCACCATCTGGTGGTGTGTTTGCGGGTTCCACTTAATAGATCAGGAGTCCACTACACACAGGAAGTGGTTACACGGGTAGCGGGGGCTGCGTGGAAGGGACTGGGTGGTTTTCTTAGGTTAGAGGGTCTCAGGAAACCACAGAAAGGGTGTCCGTCTAAAAGAGGGCAGGTAAAACGCAGTAAGGTAGAAATGATGGGTATTGTAGTTGTAAATTGTCGTAGCTGTGTTGGGAAAGAACCAGAGCTCCAAGCCCTAATAGAAAGCACTGAAGCTCAAATAGTTATAGGTACAGAAAGCTGGCCAAAACCGGAAATAAGTTCAGCTGAAATTTTTTCAAACGATCTAATAGTGTACAGAAAGGATAGATTAAATACGGTTGGTGGTGGAGTATTTATTGCTGTCAGAAGTAGTTTGCCTTGTAGTGAAATTGAAGTAGATAGTTCCTGTGAAATAGTATAGGTAGAGGTTATACTTGACAATCGGACTTAGCCCCCCCCCCCCCCCCTCCAGACTCAGAAGATATAGTTGCTTAACAGTTCAAAGAAAACTTAAGTCTCATTGCAAATGGATACCGCACTCATACAATTATAGTCGGTGGTGACTTCAGTCACCCTTGATATGCTGGAAAACTTATATGTTTAAAGTCGGTGGCAGGCATAAAACGTCATCCGAAATTATACTGAATGCTTTCTCAGAAAATTACTTTGAACAGTTAGTTCATGAGCCTACTCGAAGTGTAAATGGTTGTGAAAGCATACTTGAACTCTTAGCAGCAAATAATCCTCGACAAATAGTAAGTATTGTGAGGGTATTGTGACGAATACAGGGATCAGCGACCACAAGACAGTTGCTGCTAGACTGAATACCGTTGCACCCACAACCATCAAAAAGAAACGCAAAGTACATCTGTTTAAAAAAGCTGATAAAAATGCTCTTAATGCCTTTTTAAGAGAGAGTCTCCACTCCTTCCAATCCGATCACGTAAGCGTAGAAAAGATGTGGAATGATTTCAAAGAGATAGTATCGATGGCAATTGAGATATAAATGCCACATAAATTAATAACTGATGGTACTGATCCCCCATGGTGCACAGAACGGGTCAGATTACTGTTGCAGAAGCAACGAAAACAGCATGCCAAATTTAAAAGAATGTTAAATGCCGAAGATTGGTGAAGTTTTGCAGAAGTTCGAAATATAGAGCATACTTCAGTGCGAGATGCTTTTAATAATTTCCACAATGAAACTCTGTCACAGAATCTGGCAGAAAACCCAAAGAGATCCTGGTCATGTATAAAGCATACCAGTGGCAAGATGCAATCAATAACTTCACTGCGTGATAACAACGGTGAAGTCACTAATGACAGTGCCACCAAAGCAGAGCTATTAAACATGGTTTTCTGAAACTCCTTCACCAAAGAAGACGAAGTAAGTATTCTGGAATTCCGATCAAGAACAACTGCGAAGATGAGAAACATAGAAGTTGATATCCTCGGTGTAGCAAAGCAGCTTAAATCACTTAGTAAAGGCAAGGCTTCTGGTCCAGATGGTGTACTAGTCAGGTTCCTGTCAGAGTATGCAGATGCAATAGCTCCATATTTAGCAGTTGATGTACCACTGCTTGCTCACAGAAAGTTCCATACCTGAAGACTGGAAAGTTGCTCAAGTCACACCAATATCCAAAAGGGGAAATAGGAGTAATACACTGAATTAAAGGAACATATACTATATTTGAACATTATGAAGTACCTCGAAGAAAAAGATTTACTGACACATTGTCACCACGGATTCAGAAAAAATCGTTCTTGCGGAACACAACTAGCTGTTTATACTCATGAAGTAATGAGTCCTATTGACGGTGGATATCAAATTGACTCCATATTTTTAGATTTTCAGAAGGCTTTAGACACTGTTCCTCAGAAGTGTCTTCTAACCAAACTGTGTGCCTATAGAATATCGCCTCAGTTGTACAACTGGATTCGTGATTTCCTGTCAGAAAGATCACATTTCGTAGTAATAGACGGAAAGTAATTGAGTAAAAGAGAAGTAATATCCGGCGTTCCTCAAGGAAGTGTTATAGGCTGTCTATTGTTCGTGATCTATATTAACAACATAGGAGACAATCTGAGTAGCCCTCCTAGATTATTTGCAGATGATGTCTTGTCTTGTAAAGTCTTGTAAAGTCATCAGATGACAAAATGAATTGCAAAATGATTTAGATATGATATCTGTGTGGTGTGAAAAGTGGCAATTGGCCCTGAATAAAGAAAAGTGTAAAGTTATTCACATGAGGACTAAAAGAAATCCGCTAAATTTCGATTATGCCATACGTTACACAAATCTGAAGGCTATAAATTCAACTAAATAGTTAGGGATTACAATTACAAATAACCTAAGTTGGAACAATCACATAGATAATGTTGTGGGTAGAGGAAACCAAAGGCTGCGATTCATTGGCAGAACACTTAGAAGGTGTAACAGGTCTACTGGAGATACTGCTTACACTACACTTGTTTGCCCTACTCCGGAGCATTGCTGTACGGTGTGGGATCTGTATCAGGTGGGACTGACGGATGATATTGAAAAAGTTCAAAGAAGGGCGGCTCGTTTAGTACTATAGCGAAATAGAGGAGATAGTGCAACAGACGTGATGTGAATTGGAGTGGCAATCATTAAAATAAAGGCGTTTTTCAAATTCTTGTCGGGTTTTCAGCCGGATCAAACTGTCATCTGAACACAATATTTCAGCGGTCCATCTGGCCGCCATCATCAGGTGAGAAAAGCTATGCTGCTCCGCCGATAACTGATTCCACACGCAAATGACTGCACCTTTATATGCATCGGAAGTACAGCAGGGCATGCACTAAATACAGTGCGTGCACGCTCAATCATTCCTGCTGCCCCCTGGCGCCAACAGAGATGCAGTGCCTTCGGTGGTGAATACTGTTAAAAACGATATATCGTTAGAAATGATTATTCATAGCCGGGCGATTCAGATGACATTTTTTTTCATATCTGATAAAACAGGATTCCATGTTTTACTTAACGGGTATCCATTATCATGATTAATGATGTTATCTGCTAGACTGATTTCGACGGATTCTTTTAAAACGCAATCACAGTACCGTGAAGTATTTGCAGCTACTTGTCTCATTGTATAGCATCCTGTGTCCCTCTGTAAGGCAATGCTCAGCCACCGCAGATTTATCTGGTTGTAATAATCATGTATGGCGATGATGTTCAATACACCTGTTGTTGACGGTACGAATAGTTTGGCAAATGTAAATTTTTCTGCACTCACATGGTATTTTGTAAACGCCAGTCTTCCTCAAAGCTAAATCATCTTTAACAGAACCAAGAAGTGCTCAAATCTTAGCTGACGAATGATCTCATATTTCTTCAAAAGTCTACCTATCTTGGCAGACACATTCCCAGCATACGGAAGAATAGCCACAGACCTAAAGGTGTCTTCAGATGGTTCAGGTGGAGGTCCAAACTTAAAAGCACATCAAATTTGTCTGTCCGTATAGCCGTTAGTATTGAATATGTCCTTAAGATGTTGCAGCTCCTGTGGTAAATTCTCAGCATCTGAGACAGCATATGCTCGTTTAACCAAGGTCCAAAGGACTCCCGTACTTTGAAAAGGTGGATGGCAACTGGTGGCATGTAAATACCTGTCAGTATGAGTCGGTTTCCTGTAAACACTGTGTCCAAGAGTACCGTCATCTTTTCTATAAAATAGTACATCCAAAAAAGGTAACTTCCCTCTTTTTCAATTTCCATTGTGAATTTGATGTTTGGAAGAAGACAAAGTGGTCCAATAACCCGTGCAAAGAGTCTATTGTATGTGGCCAAACAAGAAACATATCGTCAACATATGTCAGAAAACATGAAGGCTTCAAAAACGATGTTTTCAGGGCCATATCCTCAAAGTCCTCCATAAAAAGATTAGCGACTATGGGGGTAAAGGACTCCCCATAGCCACAATGTCGGTTTGTTCCAAATATTTGTCTTCAAATAAAAAATAGGTGGATGTCAGAACATGACGGCAGAGCTTCGTTATTTCCATATCAAGTTTTTCATTAATTAAAATCAGTGACTCTTCAAGAGGAACATGAGTAAAAAGTGACACCACATCAAAACTAACAAGTAAATCAGTGGGACCAAGATGAAGCAACTTTAAACGTTGAATAAAAGCCATGGAATTGGAAATATGGTGTTCACATTTACTCACATGAGGGCTGAGAGCCGACACTAAATATTTTGCCAAGTTGTAAGTTGGTGCACCCAAATTAGAAACAATAGGGCGCAGTGGGACCCCATCCTTATGGATCTTTGGTAAAATTAACAATTAAGGGTCCTTTCTAATAGACCGAATAGCTGCTCGCTCAGCTGAAGAAACATTACTTTGTGAAGTCAGAGCCTGACGCAAAACGTGAGAAACCTCCTGTCTAATCTCTTTTGCCTGTTCTTCTGGAAGACGAAACACAGCTTGTTCAACAGAAGAAATGAATTCCATGATGGGAATGCGTCTAGAATTTGATATACTAATACGCTGGGAGCGTCTACATAGCCACATAAAGTGCCTCTATGGGGAGGAGATGGTTCAACTCGTCAGTAAGTTTGATAAACTTTGCAAGAAGCTGCTGAGTGCCCTCGCCTTTCTACTGAGATGTCGTGATGAAGGTATTATACCAAAATTTGCCAGATTCGTCCATTACATAAATACAAAAGCGGCCAGTAGTATTAAGAGGCGAACTAGTTTGGCCTTAGTTAGAGAACGCACCCGTTTTGGCAGAGATTGTACATAGGTAAGCACGGTTCATTTTTCTTCTTCCTCTCACCTAATCTTTCTTTTTCTTGCTTTTACTAATTCATTCCTTGCAACCGTTACTTGTTAGTCTTCATACTTCTGGGAGTATTCATTGATTTGACTTCTTTTAACTCTGTGACCAACACACAAGATGATGATGTTTATGGGGATGATCATGAGCTCATGAATGGCCGAATTTGTTGTTGATCTGCAGATCTATCCCACACGATGGCCTCTTGGTAGGTTGGATTGTGGGAGGCTATCGTGCTACAGATTCATCTGTTTCGTGAGCTCAGGATCGTCCGCGAAGCCTTCATGGAGCTCTGGAGGTACGCTCAGAGTTACAAGAATCTGTACACATAAAACAGATCTTGGGAAACTGAAGCCAGGAAAAAATTAATTGACCTCAGACCCTTATTTCGAAGTACTCAATTTGGTATGCTCTATCATTAGTTTCATTATGACTCTAAAGATGAAGAACACTGTATTACTCGTACAGATTATCTTCATTTTCATTTTAGTGTTAGGCACTGGGACTAAAGGACTGCACTTAAAGATTTTTATATGTAGTTTCCTGAGGCACTATTAGCCACATGTATTTGTACGAAATTACTGAGTACATTTGTAACTTACTGTCCAGTTAATGGTTGCTTCAGTGTAAGTTTTGTGCAGCATATGTGTTTGTTTACATTTCTCTACATTTAGAACCAGTTCCTTATCTTTCCTCTATACTTAACAATATCTGGCTAAATTTTTCTATTTGAATGCCATGTGCTCGTAAACATCAGCCCCATCTAGTTTTACTGAGATCTCAATGGACACCCCAGGATATGACAACTTAACGGTTGGGACGAAGGTGCAGGTTGAGTTAATGGGAAGCCATTTGTTGCTTCAACATAGTTAGTAATCCTTTATTTAACAATATGCACTTAAAGCATCAGTGGTGTTTAAATCAATAGTGACTGTTTGAGACTAATTCAGGGGTGACAAACCAGATAGACCAAAGTTACAATATATATTTTTTCTTTTTTAGGACAAGCAACGCTTCTAAAAAAACATTCAACATTCTTAAAATACAACTCGAGATCCTTTTAGGCACCCGTAACATTTCAGCAAGGCAAATATGACTTCTCTACACTTACAGAAAGAGCATTACCATAACAAATTGAGATCCTCTCATTAGATAGTAAACTTCAAACAAGGAAGGTGGCCCTTATTTAGAAAAAAATTTACAAGTTCAGTGTTACGATTAAAATAAATTGAGCACACTTTTGGCGATAGCTCGTTAGAAACCGAAGAATTAACCCCCCCCCCCCTTTTTTTTTTTTTAAATTACAGGGTCAGCATTTCACAAAACTGAAGGAGCTCTTTCAGATTTGCAACTTTTCAAAGAGGAAGGTAACAATATTCAAAATTTTACAAGTTCAGCATTCAACAATATTTTAAAATTTACCGGCCCAGCATTATGATAAAAGATTTGGAGCACTCTTTGGGGACTAACAATTATGGAACAGAAAGGTAACAACGATTTTTTAATTTAGAGCAATCCACAATTAAGGATTGAAAGATCATCAAGCAAATTTTTAGGCAGCAATAATGAGACAAGCCCAGGCTGGCAGTGGCAAGGCTTGGGTAGGGTGGCTTAGGGTAGCAGATAATTTGATTTAAAATTACCTCAGAATGCCAGAAAGGTTAAGAACTTAACTTACAGAGAGATGCCATAGCAAGCGAGGAGGCTGTGCCACCTCAGAGGCTACCACCAGACAGGAGACGGAACACTGCACCACATGCACAAACACAGCCGACATGGGTTTGCCACACCCGGTGAATCGGCGGATAGTGGATAACACGCTAGGACCAATGGTGCCAATGCTATGAACAACTCAGAAAACTGAGGGCAAACAAAGAAAGTTAATTAACTTAGGAAAAGCATATGTTTTGAAAACATAAAACTAGAAGTTTAACTCTTATAAGACTTATAATTAATGCAAGACTCAGCATCAAAATAAGTAAATTCTCGAGGCCCAACAAAAGAATACAAAATGCAAACCAGACACCGACCAAAATCTAAGCATTAAAAAGACTGCATAAATACAACAAAGGTGATTATGTGGTTAATCACTTAACAGTAATGACCAAACATAGCAGTTGATTTGATGAAACAGCCAACTATTAACAAGACTCCTATAAAAACCAATTCACGTAAGTAAACATAAAAGTAGCAAAAAATGTTTGAGCACTAATACTTCAGCATGAGATCATAATAGTAATGAAATACACAACAGTAAACAATAAATTCCTTCTTTGAAGAGAAGTTCTGGATCTCACCAAGCCCTTCCAACATGAGTACACAATACTAGCCAACATTGATCAGGCCACTAGCATTCGCTCATCGTGATCATTCCTGATGTTACAATTCATGCACAGGTTGGACAAGCAAAAACTAGCCACCATAAAGGTCAGGCTTGATATTCGACCTCAGTGGTCACTAAGATATGTGATGCCCTAGAACAAATTGCAACCAAATTGATGTAACACCCAAGTAGTAGTGACACAGATCAGCAAAATGCTGAACAAATTGCAATAAAAAGAAAAGCACTCAAATATATCATCCGTAAGTGGAGTACGCACAGAGAGGGGGTGAATTTAGTAGCTTGAGTATGAAGTGACGGATAACAGCAGGCAGACCAGCCTAACGGGAGCAAGCCTAGCACTGGAGCACACATACCAAAATTCACAAACAGAAGTACCTTACCCAAAAATAAGGTAGGATGCTTGGTTACCAAAGAAAATCGATGTGATCATGACACCCATGTCAGCAGATGGTTACTCCCAAATTCAGATTGTCAGTTGGGCGCAACAGTGTAGAGCTCAAGACTTCACACCAACATGGCCCCTTACATGTAGCTGCCCACCTGAACGAGCGACCACCGACCAGCCCTTGTGATGGCACACTCACCATTCGTCACGTGTTCCTCTCTCTGACTGCCCTATCATTCGTCAACAAGTTGCCTCTAACTCCCTATAATCAAAGAGCCAACTACCAGAAGACCAAAGCACCACCTGGTGGTGTGACAGGAAAATGAACTGCGCCATTAAGCAGAGAGATAACAGCTTGGAAAATGAGCCAACATGGCTCATTTACTATTGGTTTCTTTTTAAGGCAACCTGTTGAGAAACTTGCATTATCTGAAGTTTAGTTCACTGGAGTCAGTCCTGATAAAGTGACCTTTCCTGTCATAAATTGCAGCACTTCTGTCCCCACAGACATAGTTGAGAAATGTACAGTAATACACTCTAGTGAACATTACCTTACATCTGCATCTAAATCTATACTCTGCAAACCACCGTAAGGTACATGGCAGAGAGTGTGTCCCATTGTACGATTCACATTTGAAGAACGATTGTTTGAATGCCTCAGTGTGTGCAGTAATTATTCTAATCTTATCTTCACGTTCCACATGAGAGTGAAACATAGGGGATTGTAATACATTCCTAGAGTTGTCATTTAAAGCCAGTTCTTGAAACTTGGTTAGTGAACTTCCTTGGGATAGTTAATGTCTGTTTTCAAGAGTCTTCCAGTTCAGTTCCCTCAGTATCTCTGTGATGCTTTCCCACAGATTAAACAAGCCTGTGACCATTCATGCTGTCCTCCTCTCTATATGTTCAATATCGCCTGTTAGTCCTCTCTGATATGAGTCCTACACACTTGAGCAAATTCTAATATTCTAGAACAGGTTGCACAAATGAGTTGTAAGCAATCTCCTTTGTAGAGTGATTGCACTTCCGCAGTATTCTACCACTAATCCAAAGTCTACCATCTGCTTTACGCATGACTGAACCTATGTGATCATTCCATTTCATATCCCTACAAAGTGTTACACCAATGTATTTGTTAGAGTTGGCCAATTTTCACAGTGACCCATTGATATTATAGGTATATGATACTGTTTTTTCATTTTGTGAAGTGAACAATATACATTTGTGTATGTTTAAAGCAAATTGCCAATCATTGCACCACTTGGAAATCTTACCAAGATCTGACTGAATATTTATGCATCTTATGTCAGGTAGTACTTCATTACAGATAACTGCATCATCTGCGACAATCATGATTTTAATGTTAATGTTGTCTGCAAGATCATTAATATACAATGTGAACAGCACATGTCTCACAAGGGGACCATCAGAAGTGTAAATAATGGATTTTGATGAGTCTCAGATGTGCCTTTTTTTTTTTTGGCAACGGACCTTAGTTTTCGAGAAAATTGATTTTGAATTTCACTGCATGCTGTAATACGCATAATGTTAGCCACGTTCTAACCAAGTGAGTGTGGCACTGCAGTTAAGGTCGACAGCTATCATGCTGGGGGTATAGTGTTTGGGTACTTTCCGTGTTTTTGCTTTTTTTAAAATCAGAATAGTCTGACATTTTTCCATTTTATTTTACAGAATATCAACAAACAGTGTACATTGTGTGAAATTATTAAGAAATATTCAGTTTTGCCATAGTAATGTAATTTTCACATCATTGTTACAAAATCTTACTATCGCCTGCATCGCTTACTATGCCACGACAGAAACCTGGATGGTATTTGTCATAAAAGCAACTGAAACACAATGTTTTACAGCACCAAACACATTTCATAAAAGCTATTGTCTTGCAGGTGCACGGAGTTTTTAAGAGTGATACTGGATAACATTGTTCATTTACATTCAAAAAGGTTTCTCTTTCACCCATTAACTTTGATGTGGACCATGCATGTATGGTCATATTCGAAGAAGCAGGTGCCCTGAAAATGCAAAATTAATGAGTTCAGTTTTATGGAATCATCCCTGGACGCGATTGTGCTGTTGATCTCCAACAAATTGGGAGCATTCTGAATTTTCTTTGTGAAAATTTTAACCTGTCTGTAAAAATATACGTCACAAGGCTGGCAAAGTGGAGTACACTTCGGTGAAATAACTTTTACGGAGCAGATGTACACTTTCCTCTCATCCATGAAGATGTGATTGTATATGGTCAGATCAGTCTGCCCTCCCCATCCATCAATGATATATGAAAATTTTTTCTGTCCCAAGGAAAGAAGAATCAAAGGTTTTAAAAAGTCTTTTTATACCAGTTTTGTGAACTTCCCTGATTTTGTGCAGGACACAATTACATTTTCAAATTTGAGTGTTAATTCATCCACTCTTTTCTGAACATTAGGGCCAAATTTTCGCAACGGTTCCTGTAAACATAAACAAACGTGCAAGATCACCTTTCCTGATGCAGTTAGTGGACTGTGCTGTGTACGAATGACTTGCGTTGTTTAAATCTTTTCTCTGCATGAGAACAGTTCTTGCCTCTTTCTTTGCGAGGGGTCTATTGTACGTTGATTGATATTGACAGCCTGTTTGATCGGTGTTGATTACTTAGTAAAAAATTACCAATAAGTATTTTCATTTGTGTGCAGCTACTAATAGTACTTCCATCGTTGCACATTCTTTAGAACTGATGAACTTCATGATCTTCCTTTGCTTGCTTTTATGCTTTTGTTTAAATCGTTTGACCCAAGCCGAGGTGGCTGCGAAATTAAAGGTATCCCATAAAGTGGAACAACAGCGTTCATAGCCCATTGCTGTAACTTTCTGGTTGTCACCTGCTCGGGAAGAAATTATGTTATTTTCACAAGCCAGTCTCTTTCTTACAATGTATTTGACATATATTTTGATATGATTTACCTGTTCCAGATTCTGTCTCACTTCGACAAACCATTCATATGTCTCAAGATTGATAGTGTTCCATTTATCACGATGATTTCCACCTCGTTTCATATCCTCTTTCCATTGATATAGCATTGATTTCTGTTTTAATTGAGAGACACCGTTGGACTGCAAACTCTTCAGGCTCCAGTTTGGATGATCTACTGCAAGAGCAACTGCTCATTCTTTGTAGGATAGAGGCACATAATCTGCTGGTTCATGTGCAAATTCATCGGCAATGAAATCGCCGTCTCCCTCTACTGATTCGTCTACAAGAAAGAGAACATCAACACAAAAGTGAAATTTATTACCTCATATTCGTGCATCTCATCTTCTTCGTTGATGTTTATTAATTTACCACCATCGATGATCTCTCTCTCGGCCAACAGGTCTTGTATTGTGTTATGTATCTCATTGCCAATTGCAATTGAATTAGCAGAGATCGTGCTGGACGGTGTATTTGCTAGAAGATTTAAGTCATGAAGCAACTTTTCAGTGTATTTCGTGATTTTTTGCCTCTCAATTGTTCATTCAGCTCCTTTACCTCTGATGTATCATATTCTGGTGGCACTTCAGTAGACACACTTGGGTCATACATTTCACTGTATTCTTCAAACACACGTGGCATTAACAATGCATCGCGAGCAACGGATGTTGAAGGCAAATTCAAACTAGTGGTTCAGGAGCTAGGTCACCGTCATTAGTTTGACCATGGTGATACATGTTCATAATACAGAGGACTGTCTGTGCAAACTCTTGTGTATTACCAAATTATATCGCTGTAGCCAAATAAAAGGCGGTGACCAGGGCGATACACTGTCACAACACACAGAGTTCGGACGGGATATCCATGCGAACAGTCCGCTTTCTGTTTGACCGAGCCTACGGAATTTAAACTTCTTAATAATTTCACACAATTTACACTCTTTGTTGATATTCTGTAAAATAAAATGGAAAAATGTCGGAGTATTCTGATAAAAAAAAAAGCAGCAGCAAAACCACGGAAAGGACCGGAACATGGTACTTCCAATATGGTAACTGTAGACTTTAACTGCTGTGCCACACTCACTTGGTTTGGAACATGGCTAATGTTACTTGTATTACACGGTGCAGTGAACTTCAAAATCAATTTTCTTGAAAACCAAGACCCATCGCTAAAAAAGCGGATAGCCTCATTATCGGGGCACGTGTCTCTACAACATATCAGAGACCCATCCAAATCCATTATTTACACTACTGATGGTCCCCTTGTCAGTATACTTTTGTGGGGTACACGTGAAGTTACTTGTACATCTGAAAATGACTCTCCATCCAAGATAACATATGTGATCTCCCTACCAAAAAGTTCTCAATCCAGCCAAAAGTTTCACTTGATACCCCATATGACTCTACTTTTGCCAATAAGTGTACGTATGGTACTGAGACAAATGCTTTTTGGAAATCAAGAAATACTGCTTCTACCTGATACAACAAATTGATGTCAAAGATAGTGGATAGTAGTTTTGTTGATCACTTCTACTACCCTTCTTGTCGGCAGATGTGACCTGCTTTTTTCCAAGAAATAGGCATGGTTTTTTGTTCAAGGGAACTATGATAGAATTTAGTTACTAGAGGGGCTAACTCCACCACAAATTCGGTATGGAATCTGACGTGGATTCCATTGTTACCTGGAGCTTTCTTCAGTTTTAACAATTTCCACTATTTCTAAACACTGACACTAACACTAATTTCATTCATCTTTTCAGTGGTACAAGGCTTAATTTGGGGCAATTCTTCTTTGTAAATAAATATTTAAAAATTAAGTTAAGCATATCAGCTTTGGCTTTGCTACCCTCAATTTCAGGTCCTCTCTCATTCACTAGGTGCTGGACACTAGCATTGGTGTCACTAACAGCCTTTACATAGGACAAGAATTTCTTTGGGTACTGTGAAAGATCATTTGACAATATTATGCTGTGGTAGTAATTGAAGGTATCATGCATTGCTCTCATGACAGCCAAACATGTGCTGCATTCAGCATCTCTAACTATAGCCTTGTGCTTTGTTTTACACCTATTATGCAGTAATCTCTGGTTCTCTAGAAGTTTCTTTACAGTGACTGTATATCATGGAGGTTATCTCCCATTATAGTGGGTACATATCTATCCAGTGTATGGTCACCTAGTGTTTTAAACTTGAGCCGTAGTTCCTCTACATACTCCTGCCTTGTGCTGAAAGTTTAAAGTTCCACATTGAGATATGACGCTACTGATTTTTATGTAGTTTGCTGAACATATATATCTTTCTACTTGTTTTAGTTGTCCTTTGTTCTTTGGTAATTATTGTTGCCACTGCTGTGTCATGGTCACTGATACCAGTTTCAGTAAGGACATCCTCCAAGAGGTCAGGTCTATTTGTTGCCATTAGCTCCAATATATTTCCATCATGAGTGGGGTTCCTAAGTATCTGTCTTAGGTAGTTTTCAGAGAAGGCATTTGGTAAAGTTTCACAGGCTGTCTTATCACACCCACCATTAACAAAACAGTAATTTTCCCAATTGATTGTTGCAGGTTAGTCTCCATAGATGATTGCAGTATGATTGGGGAGCTTATGTGCAAGTGAGCTGAGGTTTTCTCAAAAGTTTTAGGTTACACAAAGAGATGAGGTTTGTGGGTGATAGGATCTAATTACCATTTTGTGTCTACCCCTAATACTGAGTCTTGCTCTGACTATATCACATGTAGCTTCAATTTCTCTCTCAGTGGATGGATTTGAGTTTCTTGTTTACTGCGACAAATACACTACCTCCATTTTCTGTTAACATATCCTTTCGCTATACACTTAAATTTCCCCCCAAAAATCTCACTGCTACCAGTTTGTTTCAACCAGCTTTCTGTACCTAGTATTTTGTAAGCTTCGCTGCTTGTAAGCAGCTCTTCGAACTCTGTCATTTTGTAGCAAATGCTTTGGAAGCTAAGGACTAGGATTTTAATACTCTCAGCTGGACGATGCTTTTCATTTGATTTTTAGACTGATACATCTGCGTTTTCTACATTATCTGGCTTGGATAGAGTGTTGTGTAATCTAAAAACCCTTGTGAGCACCACCACACACAGTCAGCTGCCTCTGATGTGTAGTGTACACCTGACCCATTTAGGGGCACCCTACAGTTCTTAGCCCTATGGCGCAAGTCCAGGGAGTCGCAGCCTAGCTTGTCACAGAACTTCCAAAGGTCCTTTTTCAGTCCATGCGCACGACTCTCAATCAATGGGCCATGATCAGTTCTGGGGACAATGCCGCAAATTGTGAGTTTCTTTGAAAAATCCGTGCACAAGGTTGGTTGTCTCAACCTTCTGTGCCAGTTGCTGGAATTAAACAAGTATGACCTCAGAGCCCAGATGACAGGCATCATTTGCATCAGCGTGAGGCACAATGTGCAGTCAGCTGCATCATGTTTCCTCAGTTGCTGTTGAAATAGCTTTTTCAAGATGTTGCATGAGGCCCCCATTCATACACACTGAGTACACCTTGTGTCCTTTCCTGTCCCTTGCTACCATTTCCTTACATGGTACCATCATTCATTGTATGTTTGAACTGCCAATGAAGGATAGACCCCTCCCCTTTTGTGTTTGCCTACTCTGGACACTGGACCCAATGGGTTTCCCCAAAACAGGTGAAGTGAGTCCCACTGTCTCAGTATCAGTGAAAGACAGCGCCTCAAACTTGTTGGTTAGGGGTATCAGTAAAACTCGCTTAGTCCTCTAGTCCCAATCCACCCTGTACAGGGTGCCTAGATCTGCCATTGACATGCCACTTACAGTCAAGTGCAGGCTGTGCCAACCGAGCTCCAGGGAGCCGGAGTGCTCTGGAGCACTCAGTGCGGCAGCTCGGAGCCCGAGTGGAGGGGGAAAGCGAACTCACTGCACCCTGGCCGCATGCAGCCCCAACTGATGCAATAATCCGTGTTGAATGACAGCTATGACTAGCCGCGGGAGCCCTGTACCTCTATTGGAGGATACCTTTCTATTCATTGAGAGGATGGTTGTCCGCAGTGTCTTGTATGTCATGTTGTTGTTGTTGTTGTTGTTGTTGTTGTTGTGGTCTTCAGTCCTGAGACTGGTTTGATGCAGCTCTCCATGCTACTCTATCCTGTGCAAGCTTCTTCATCTCCCAGTACCTACTGCAACCTACATCCTTCTGAATCTGCTTAGTGTATTCATCTCTTGTCTTCTTGTCCAAACTGGTTATCGTCCGTGTTTCACTTCCATACATGGCTACACTCCATACAAATACTTTCAGAAACGACTTCCTGACACTTAAATCTATACTCGATGTTAACAAATTTCTCTTCTTCAGAAACGATTTCCTTGCCAATGCCAGTCTACATTTTATATCCTCTCTACTTCGACCATCATCAGTTATTTTACTCCCTAAATAGCAAAACTCCTTTACTACTTTAAGTGTCTCATTTCCTAATCTAATCCCCTCAGCATTACCCGATTTAATTTGACTACATTCCATTATCCTCGTTTTGCTTTTGTTGATGTTCATCTTATATCCTCCTTTCAAGACACTGTCCATTCCGTTCAACTGCTCTTCCAAGTCCTTTGCTGTCTCCGACAGAATTACAATGTCATCGGCGAACCTCAAAGTTTTTATTTCTTCTCCATGAATTTTAATACCTACTCCGAATTTTTCTTTTGTTTCCTTTACTGCTTGCTCAATATACAGATTGAATAACATCGGGGAGAGGCTACAACCCTGTCTCACTCCTTTCCCAATCACTGCTTCCCTTTCATGCCCCTCGACTCTTATAACTGCCATCTGGTTTCTGTACAAATTGTAAATAGCCTTCCGCTCCCTGTATTTTACCCCTGCCACCTTCAGAATTTGAAAGAGCGTATTCCAGTTAACGTTGTCAAAAGCTTTCTCTAAGTCTA
This sequence comes from Schistocerca piceifrons, assembly GCF_021461385.2. NCBI lineage: Eukaryota > Metazoa > Arthropoda > Insecta > Orthoptera > Acrididae > Schistocerca > Schistocerca piceifrons. The sequence continues at coordinate 283,894,294 of NC_060140.1, forward strand.
CAAATGCTAGAAACGTAGGTTTGCCTTTTCTTAATCTTTCTTCTAAGATACGTTGTAAGGTTAGTATTGCCTCACTTGTTCCAACATTTCTACGGAATCCAAACTGATCTTCCCCGAGGTTCGCTTCTACCAGTTTTTCCATTCGTCTGTAAAGAATTCGCGTTAGTATTTTGCAGCTGTGACTTATTAAACTGATAGTTCGGTAATTTTCACATCTGTCAACACCTGCTTTCTTTGGGATTGGAATTATTGTATTCTTCTTGAAGTCTGTGGGTATTTCGCCTGTCTCATACATCTTGTTCACCAGATGGTAGAGTTTTGTCATGACTGGCTCTCCCAAGGCCGTCAGTAGTTCTAATGGAATGTTGTCTACTCCCGGGGCCTTGTTTCGACTCAGGTCTTTCAGTGCTCTGTCAAACTCTTCACGCAGTATCTTATCTCCCATTTCATCTTCATCTACATCCTCTTCCATTTCCATAATATTGTCCTCAAGTACATCGCCCTTGTATAAACCCTCTATATACTCCTTCCACCTTTCTGCCTTCTCTTCTTTGCTTAGAACTGGGTTGCCATCTGAGCTCTTGATATTCATACAAGTGGTTCTCTTCTCTCCAAAGGTCTCTTTAATTTTCCTGTAGGCAGTATCTATCTTACCCCTAGTGAGACAAGCCCCTACATCCTTACATTTGTCCTCTAGCCACCCCTGCTTAGCCATTTTGCACTTCCTGTCGATCTCATTTTTGAGACGTTTGTATTCCTTTTTGCCTGCTTCATTTACTGCATTTTTATATTTTCTCCTTTCATCAATTAAATTCAATATTTCTTCTGTTACCCAAGGATTTCTATTAGCCCTCATCTTTTTACCTACTTGATCCTCTGCTGCCTTCACTACTTCATCCCTCAGAGCTACCCATTCTTCTTCTATTGTATTTCTTTCCCCCATTCCTGTCAATTGTTCCCTTATGCTCTCCCTGAAACTCTCTACAACCTCTGGTTCTTTCAGTTTATCCAGGTCCCATCTCCTTAAATTCCCACCTTTTTGCAGTTTCTTCAGTTTCAATCTGCAGTTCATAACCAATAGATTGTGGTCAGAATCCACATCTGCCCCTGGAAATGTCTTACAATTTAAAACCTGGTTCCTAAATCTCTGTCTTACCATTATATAATCTATCTGATACCTGTATGTCATAAAGTATTTAATTCTGTGAAGAGGTACAACATACGACGACATTATACACGTTTTCACGCAGTGCACTACAATGAGGTAGAAGGTGTTGTACGCAGAGAACTGGTAGCCAGGCGTAAGAATGACATACCAGGAGATGTAAGTCCAGAAATGGTTTCGTTATACGGAACATAGTTCATGTTCTGTAATGCATTTATAATTTTTAGGTAAATGAGAGCGGAGAAAACACTACTGAATCTACAATTCGAGCAAGCTACAGGGTCGCTCACATCATTGCGACAAGTGGCAAGCCGTTTTCGGTGGGACCACTCGTAAAATTGTGCATGGTAGCAGTTGCAGAATTTTTGCTTCCAATGGAGGTGCAGGCAGTCGAAGGGATTTGCCTGTCGAAGCAAACAATGTCTCGTCGAATCCTGGACATGGCAGCGGATTTAGAGACACAGCTCAGGAAAAAGGTGGAGAGCTTTGTTGCATTTTCGCTAGCACTTGACGAAAGCACAGACATATCGGACTGTGCTCAACTTGCAGTCTTTGTGCGTGGTGTCGACATGGAACTGCAAGTAACTGAAGAACTCTTGGATGTGGTACCACTCGATTACACCGCAACAGGACGTGACATTTTTGAAGCTGTTTGTGAATCAGTGGACAATATGAATTTGCCATGGGACAAGCTCCATTCTGTAGCGACAGACGGTGCACCACAAATGATCAGGCGTCGTCAAGGTTTTGCTTCTCGTTTGAAAAATAAACTCGGGGACGAATTCGGGAAAGACAATTTGACTCTTCATTGTTTTATTCACCAAGAGGCACTGTGTGCTGAAACAGTAGAGCTAGGTGGTGCAATGAAAGATGTTGTGAAGTGTGTGAATTTTGTGCGGCATGAAACAGTAGAGCTAGGTGGCGTAATGAAAGATGATGTGAAGTGTGTGAATTTTGTGTGGCGTCATGATATGAATCATCGCCAATTCAAAGGATTCCTGAAAGATGTGGAAGCGGAGTATGGGGATATACCTTACAACAATACAGTTCGTTGGCCGAGTTGCGGAAAAGTTCTTGATGTTTTCTTTGCCATTTGTGAGGAAATATCCCTTTTTCTTGAAATGAAAGGGGAAGAAATGCGTCGTGTGAAAGATATAAATGGATATCAGACCTGGCGTTCCTAACTGATATAACTATGCATCTGAATAATTTAAATCTGTCACTGCAGGGCAAAGGGCAGCTAATCGTTGACATGCACGACCAGATCAAAGCGTTCATAGAAAAGTTACGTTTATTTGAGAGGCAGATGAGTAATGGATATTTAACGTTCTTCAATCGTCTTGCTTCTTTAAAACTACCTGAAGGTACTACTTTCGGCGATTACCAAGCAAAGTTAAAGCAGCTCATCACGTCGTTTGAAACACGATTCCGAGACCTCACTAGTTCGGAAATGGAACTTAAGGTGTTCAGCGCACCTTTTTCAGTTTCCCCCAATGACTTGTGACTGTCACTTCAATTGGAGATAATTGATTTGCAAAATTCAACTTTGTTGAAAGAGAGGTACTACAACACGTTGGATTTGTCACGATGGTATCGTTCATTATAGCAAAAAACACTTCCCAAGCTTCACAACAATGCCGCTCAGATCATGTGCATGTTTGGATCTACATATTGTTGTGAGCAGCTTTTCTCAGCAATGAAAAGAGTAAAAAGTAAGGAATGATCGTTTCTTCAGGATGCAACAATGAAGGCCATCCTCCGCATTAACGCTGCGAACACTTTGATGCCTGATATTTCCGATCTTGTAATGAAAAGAAAATTTCAAGCTACAGAGGCCCAATAAATTTAGTATGCAATTTCTTGTAAAACAATTGTTTCTTATTTATTACCTGAACATCGTATTTCCAGCTAAGAGTATGAGGTTGCCGATCTTGTAAGAAGCAGCTGGCACATCAAAATGCTTGTCTTGCCACCTGCCTCAGCCAGCTGCGCCACGTGCTGGCCCACTTGAATGGTCACTGTGAGTGACACGGCTCCCTGGAGCACGGAGCGCTCCACCACTCACAACGGTGCCGACGAGCTGGAACAGCGTGGTCAAGTGGATGAATAATGACAGATCCTGTACTTTGTGCAGAGGAGACAGGATCCACAGGAGAGGATAGTACTTGAGGTACCTCTAGTACCAGCACAGCTACATGACTTTCAGGAGCTCTTCCAACCCACTGATTTGCAGCAGCTGTCAATCATTAGACAGCAGTCAGTGCATTTTCCAACTGTTTATAAACATCAACCAATTCATCCTGTGTTTGAGAATGGCATTCACATTGGGGCTGCATTTTGGTTGGTGCAGTGTATCACAAGGCAGTGAACAAATAACTTTAAATTATGCCCAGTGATTATCATTTAATCTGTTGAGCTAAAAAGTTGGTAATGATGTATAAGAATCGAAGCAAATACACAAAACAAGATGTCTATTAAGGCAACACACAAATCTATGGCAAAAAATTATTAGTTTCCTAAAAGTTTTGAGGTTAATAGTAGCTGTTTGCGAAGCTGAATACAGAGTTAATTCATGATAAATGCAGATAATGTATAGAGCTACTCCTCTTCAAGGGAAAACTAGATGTAACACAATATGTTAATTAAAATATTTGCTACAGTAACTAAACTATGCAATGGACATTGATAGCTTCTGAAATTTCTCAAAAACATATGCTTATTTGTGTTGATGTACAATGAAATTCAGGGAGGATGTAGTCATTGTCAGAACCGTGAACCACAAATTATGATTTGCTATGAAATAAATTACATATCCAAAACACACTTACTGGTAACTTACGAAAACATAGTTTTATAAGTGTCCAGAAGTTCTCAAAATTAACCTATTTCTCACGTAATTGTACAATGAAATGGGAGAAAGATTGTTTTGGATGAGGATAGGCCTACTGTTCTCAAAAATTTTGAAAGAGCCCAATTAAGTTTAGCCTATAATTGATGATAATTGAAAGAGTTTATTGCACCACTCACGAATGTTCGAAATTTCACAATATATCACAGTACAAACGGGTAGTGATACAAACAGTGAAAGATTATGCAGAAGCAACATGAACAGTAAAATATGCGAATCTAGAACTTCAGATCAGCACACTGTTCTAGTACACGTGGTCTCACACAAAGGAAAATTCCATATTGGGTTTTTTACATGAATAAATGTGCATATTGCACAGATATGTCACTTGGTTGATTCTGGGCGTACTTCTACACTGGCCTGCTGAAAAACAACACTGCAGCGTGAGTTTATCTCAGTCAAAATCGCTGAAATGCGTAACACCAATAAAGCACATCTTCTGCCTGTTGCAGCTAATGTGATACTGCACCCGGTCTTAACCAAATCCGGTACGGCATAGGTAGACATTTGCCAACATTGTCATAGGAAATCCTCCTCGATTGTTTCACTTTGGTATGGCAGACAAGCTAGTTTCCCAACTTGTAGAAAGAGGCAGTTTTGATACGCCCCCTCAAATCGGGAAAGTACCTCACGTCCCAGTAGTACCGGAGTGTTGCCTTAATGAGCTGTGCAGGAGAGACCCTGGCACGAATGGTTAACTGTCATCTGGTCTGATCACTAGAGACCAGCCACTCTGTAGCTGCTCTTGGTATAAATTCTGGAGATTTCTGTCCACTGTTGCAAGCATGTAAGTTCCTCACTTCTCCAATTCCACCTACACACTATTCTTTTGCCCATCCATCTCTGGCACCCCTTTTCTCCTGTCATCTATGAGCAACAAGGTTGTTTAGGATCCATGTGTAGCATATGATGGAGTCACTTGGTTTGGAGAAACTACAACCCCAAAGTCAGCGTTTTAACCTCTTGCCATCCTGATTACTGCAGAGGCCCAGAGTGATTTTAGATCTAGCGCATTACAAGAGAGATTAGACTTCTGCGTATGTTTTTAATAAATTGTTTATGACATTTTAACTGAGTACTACTACTCTGTAGCTGTATTTATGGATGTGTCTAAACAGGGGGATTCTGTTGGTTGCTCTGCTGTTTTCTCCAATCATATCCTCAATGTAGAAACACTGGAACACGTGAGGCAATACTGACCTTACGACTTATCTTAGAAGAAAGATTAAGGAAAGGCAAACCTACGTTTCTAGCATTTGTAGACTTAGAGAAAGCTTTTGACAATGTTGACTGGAATACTCTCTTTCAAATACTCTCCCCGATGTTGTTCAATCTGTATATTGAGCAAGCAGTAAAGGAAACAAAAGAAAAATTCGGAGTAGGTATTAAAATTCATGGAGAAGAAATAAAAACTTTGAGGTTCGCCGATGACATTGTAATTCTGTCAGAGACAGCAAAGGACTTGGAAGAGCAGTTGAATGGAATGGACAGTGTCTTGAAAGGAGGATATAAGATGAACATCAACAAAAGCAAAACAAGGATAATGGAATGTAGTCTAATTAAGTCGGATGATGCTGAGGGAATTAGATTAGGAAATGAGGCACTTAAAGTAGTAAAGGAGTTTTGCTATTTGGGGAGCAAAATAACTGATGATGGTCGAAGTAGAGAGGATATAAAATGTAGGCTGGCAATGGCAAGGAAAGCGTTTCTGAAGAAGAGAAATTTGTTAACATCGAGTATAGATTTAAGTGTCAGGAAGTCATTTCTGAAAGTATTCGTATGGAGTGTAGCCATGTATGGAAGTGAAACATGGACGATAAATAGTTTGGACAAGAAGAGAATAGAAGCTTTCGAAATGTGGTGCTACAGAAGAATGCTGAAGATTAGATGGGTAGATCACATAACTAATGAGGAAGTATTGAATAGGATTGGGGAGAAGAGAAGTTTGTGGCACAACTTGACCAGAAGAAGGAATCGGTTTGTAGGACATGTTCTGAGGCATCAAGGGATCACCAATTTAGTATTGGAGGGCAGCGTGGAGGGTAAAAATCGTAGAGGGAGACCAAGAGATGAATACACTAAGCAGATTCAGAAGGATGTAGGTTGCAGTAGGTACTGGGAGATGAAAAAGCTTGCACAGGATAGAGTAGCATGGAGAGCTGCATCAAGCCAGTCTCAGGACTGAAGACCACAACAACAACAACATCCTCAATGTCTGATTGCCTCAGGACTTCAGTCTTTGGTTGGAATCATACATGATCTTGCAGGCACTGGAGTAGATGAGGCATGTTATGAGTGCTAAATTCCTAGGCTGTTCAGATTCCCTGAATGGCTTTAACTCTCTACAACAGTTGTACCCAGCAAATATAGTAGTCCACAATACCCAGGGCACCCTCCTCAGACTACAAAGGCTGGGAAAGGAGATGGTTTTCTACTGGGTACCAGGGCACATAGCTATTGTGGGCAAAGAAAGAGCAGATGCGGCAGCCAAGGTGGTGTCATGATTTTCAGTTAGTTCAGTGTGCCATCCCCTTGCATGCTCTTGCTTTGCTGTTGAGCACACAATCATGTGTTGATGGGAAGAAGAATAGGTGGAAGTGACAAATAATAAACTACATCTTGTTAAGTCCACAACATGGCTGTGGCGTACAGCCCCACCCCCCGCCTCCTCCACAGTGGGCGGCGCTTTTGGCTTACAGGCAGATTCTTTTTATTCCTGTAGGCAACAGGTCCAGATGTTTTTAAGAAGATACTCTTTTCATTGTGTTAGTGCATCAGGAAATCCAACAGGTCCCTTTACTTTGGCAAAGATGCAGTGTGCAAATTCATTTCTGTCAGTGTCCATTTTGCAATGTACACTACCTTTGTAGCTCAAGATAAGCTCAAAATTGATATATTTGGTTATATTAGTTACTTTGTTGGCATTGCTATCCTTCGACATTTAGCCAGTCATATGTATTCCTAGCAACTTTGCCTTTTTCATTTCTATCAGCAGCAGCAGAGTAACATGTTTTAGGTGTAGGTTTTTTGTTGCTACAGTGACGCCAGCTGTCAGGTGGCAATTTGGGGGCGCTGATTGCAAACTGGGCACATCTCTAGGCATTTATAACTATCATATAAAATAGGACAACTTTTCTTGTTTGGTGTTATTGTATTTACAAAACATTTTTTTTATACAAAGCTGCTTTAATTTCCTTAAAATACCTATAAAATTTAGAAGATACTATTTTATGAAGCACTGGGTACACAGCTGAGAAATTTAGAAAAGAGGGTCCTTGTTGGGTGAACATTATATCCCTATCATGACAAGAGGTCTTAAACAACTTAGTTTCATATTAGAGATGTTCACTTGCCCCAACATCTCATCCAGACTATTTGATGCAAAGAGACCTTCATACGCCCTTTACATTGCACCAGACACAGCTTTGGAGTTGAAAGCTGGAGAATATTGTTCTCTACCATGAACAAGGCAAACTCACTCTTTATCCACTGTCAACAATTCAGCACCTATTGGCATGACAACTTTTACATCAGCAACTTTTTGTATAAAATATAATTTGACATTTGTGTTGGCAAATCTGTGGCCTCTGCTAATTCATACACTTTTGTTCTATGGTTAGTGAGAATTACAGTGATTTCTTTGGTACGCTCATCTGCCGTGTGTCCAGGACGATTATCATCAAAGATGAATGTTATTTTAATTTGTTAAACTGTTATCTAACTTGTCATTTCTGACAACAAAGATTCAACATAAACAGCATTCAGTTTCATCGTTATCTTGTCATGTTTTCTGGTCCAAATGCAAAAAGTGAATCGCCGTACAATACTGAACTTTCTTCCATTTCTGTAAAAGTCACATAGTATTACTGGGCTTCCATACTCAAAATAACTTAAGATTTAGTGTCATTTTTGTTTCAGTGTCGTCTAAAAGAAGGGCTGTACACAATAATAACACCAACTTGTAACAATGAAATCTGCCTTCAAATAATAGTACTTATTGAACTGCGCTTATACACTTCAAAAACCAACAGTGTTGCAGGATGTAAATTAGACAACTTATTAATTATGCCGAGTTACAGTTTAATGCAGTGTTTTTCATTTGCTATGTAAGATCTGTCAATTTAAATGTTTTTCTTGGATGTTTTGGTTGCAGCTATGGGGACAGGACGTTCGAAAAAGGAAGCTAAACATTCTGCAGCTAAAGCTTTACTTGATAAAATGATGGTTACTGCCAACAGTGGAGATGATGGCGTCGTCGTGAACAGCGAGAACATATCAGAAGTGTAGGAATGTTATTGTTGTCTTTTATAGCTTACAGTTGTGATCAAATTGCCAACAAGCAAAACTTTTTAATTTCGTATGTTCCTAAATTATTTTGATAGTTTCCCATTACATATCCAGTGATAACTTATTTTATTAGATAATCATATAGTTACATAGCTGGGTTTGTCATGTTTTTTTCAGATTTATGTTGACTATAATTTAACATTATTTTGCAAATAAATTCCTTATCACACATCACAGTATAATATGATAATGTAAACAGACCATAAGTAGCTTACATTTATATGAAATAGAGGATAAGGAAAGAAAGAGAAGGCATGGATGGGAATTTGTGACTTGTGCAGGGCATTGTGTTAAGTCAGTGACGAAAATGAAGCCTGACATGGTCAGGTGGGAGACAGTGGTCTTAATGTGGTTTATTAAACAATTTTTTAAGTAAAAACTTTTAATGCCTAGACCGCAATTCTCCTATTACAATAAAAGTTTGATAACCAGTTTCAGTTGTTATCTGCAACCATCTTCAGATTGTTCAAAACGTGAAAAGGTGGTGAATAAGCATTGGAAAACATTGTTAGCTGTAGTCGCACAACAGCATGACTTTGTAAGTACAGAGACAATAACAGTCCATAGTTGAAAATGTCACTGTGAGCAACCCAGGTTGTAAACAGTAATTGTGCATGTTGGTCAAATAGGAAATTGGTCAGTTGCATGAGTAGAATATTGATCGAAAGCTCGTTATTTGCAATAGTATAATGGGTACTATTGTGAGAACGGTATATGAAACCATTCCAAAAACTGTCTGCTGCTCTGTAGCCTGGCTTACACAAGAATGATCCTGTGTGGTGTAGAATTTAGTTGATCCAATTTCTACTTGTGCAACTGGACAATTTCCTATATGACTATCAAGATGCAATATTACTGTCTATAACCTAGCTTGCTCGTGGTGTACTGTTATTGTTTTAGTACTTATGAATGCATATTGTTGTATGACTACAGCTAACAATGCTTTCCATTGCTTATTCACTGCCTTTTCATGTTTTGTACGTTACGAAGATGGTTGCAGAAAACAACTGAAACTAGTTATTGAACTTTAATTATGATAGGAAAATTGCAATCTAGGCATTAAAAGTTTTTACTTTAAAAAAATATATTTAATAAATGAATGACGAAAGTTGAAAATTTGTGTCTGACCGAAATTTGAACTTGGATTTACCGCTTCTTGTGAGCAGTTACTGTAACCTCTTCGGCCATATGTATACAGTTCGTGACCAATTAAAATTTCCAACTTATTGGACACTGCAGTGCAGCAGCTGTCATCTATTAACCCCTACTCAGAAATTATTTATTCCCATAGGAATTTGGATGTTGTTAGCACATCTGCACTGAAACAAATGTCAAGGAGTCGTCACACTGTTACAGACATGTATATACTTGAGTGGTGGTTTTTCTGTCAGATAGGTCTGACGAACCAAATACATACATTTCTGTAAGATCATGATGGCTCCTCGATGTCTGTCTGTGTAGATTCACTAATATCATCCAAACTCCTATGAGAAACAATAATTTGGGAGGTTCTGAGTATTATTGCTGAATATTTTTGTTTGCCTTACTTGCAAAACAAATGATAGCGGTCTGAGAAGAATGCATCAAAATGAGACACATTTTCAGAACTGCCCGAAGAATAGGTAAACAGAAAATCTTGTCCTTGAAACAATAGGCATATCAGCATGTGGTGATCACAGAAGCTTTTAAAGATTCTGAAACTACAACGAAAATACGTTTGTTGATATCTTGCCTTTTGCTGGCCATTTATGACTGAATATCTCTTCAGTTTGTTGAGCTGCAGATGTTGTTACCACAGTTTCACTCAATACTGTCCTATGCTGTATTTTCTGATGCGACACAACTAACGTATAAAACAAATTATTTCACCTACAGAAGAGTGCAATAAGAATATTGTGCAAAGTTGACAGTTGAACATCTTGCAGAAGCCTCTTCAATGAGCTAGTAATACTTAAACTTCTGTATCAGTACATGTAGTCTTTAAAGGTATTTGTAGTTAATAATGAGTGGAATTAGGATGAACTCTGCAATTCAATCACAATGCAATACTAGAACTGAAAATAATAATTACTGTAGTTATCAGTGTGAATAGATCAGCACAAGTCATAATGTTGTGTTGGTGTACTTCACAGAGTAGCTAGCAGTGGTTGGTTCTGCCTGGTAATGTAAAAAAATCCAGATCACTGAAGGCTCACCATGATGGGAAGCATATAACATCTTGATGTAAAAGGCCCTAGAAAATCAGTAAATAATGTTCTCAAATCAATCTGAGAACTTATATAGATCTTGTAGAATCAACGCTACAGGAGACAAGACCTGTCTATACAGCATGCTTGTCTGTTGTTGCCTCCCATACTGGCCAATGATATTATGCGCTTTGTTCTTAAAGCTTTCTACTGTGGAAACCAGGTCAATTTCTTGTCAAAGATTATGCTAAAAAATCAGGTTCATTGAAATTTGAAATACTCTCCCTCATTTTCAGTGGACTGTTGCAGGTATGAAACTAGTATATTTTGTCCATTTCTCCATCTTTTGATGACCAGCTGCAACCATTATGGTGTCTTTGTAAGGCTGGACATTGTCTGCTAAAATGCAAAATCATACACAAACAACAAAATTTAACAGCACCTCTAAATATGGAGTGCATGGTTGTGTCTGTTGCTATATATCTTCACTTGATCCACATCCCTGAAGGCTCTCCTACATAATAGGATTTATAGAAACTGAAATTTTCAGGACTGAAAAGACCAGAAATATCTCTGAATAAAAGGAAAAAATCCAGATTGGTTACATGATTCAGCATTTCGGACTGACATCACCATTTAAATGTGTGACTTTGAAAGTAAAGATAAATTGATACTCAGCATTCTCATATTTTGTCGTTTAATTGTAAGCTAAATCTGTTTCAGACCTAACAGAAGTTGGGCAATTACACCTATTTTCCTAACTGAAGAAAGTGACTGAAAAGTTAAACTTCAGGTTTAAGAGTACATTTAACAAAAATATTAGTAACTTCATAGCCACCTTCAATGCTTGTATCACCAAATTGACAGTATAAATCCACTGAGTCACTTATTGAGGAACTCTCTTGCCATTTTGCCTGAGAATGCACCGGAATTGATACAGCTTGACCTCATCGACACACAAAACCATGACACACTAAGAATTAAATTGTGTGAAGCAAATCTGTTGAACATCTGTCATTATGTTGATAAAAGCAAAGTGTTGAAGATCATTTGTTAGGATGGTTGGCTATGAACTAAGCGTACTTCCTCATGAACTTAAAAATAAATTTCTCTGGGATGAGAGCTTCATTCCTTGTAGTATAAACTTTACGAAGAGGATCTTTCATTTGTGAAGAGGATCTTTCGTTTCTTTTACACTAGTTAACAGGTTATATACTTCGGAGTTGTTTTCTATCTGCATCCTCCAGTTCTGAGTATGTTTTTGTATTCTCTTTAGGGCACACTGATTTTGTTAAATATACTGAGGCAATCTTTATGAAGCCATTGTAGTCTTTGAATTTAAACATCACATCTTGTTCTGCTTTGTTCACATATTCTCTTGCATTATGTGCATTTTTCACTCATTTTGGCACTGCACACTGAGAGAGGACAGAATTAATTGTTCATGTCACTGTTTCCACTTGTAGATCACAGAAGATTTTCTGAGGGTCCATCCTGCCAGTAACATTTTAAAAAAAGATTGTTTGCTCTCTTGTCAGTTCCTTCACTAGAAGTGACATCTGTGTCTGTATGATTTTTGTTAATAGAACATTTATCAAACAGTATTTTTAGTGGCTGGTTGTATCTCAGTTGGATAGATGAACATTGTTTTGCTCTGGTATTTAATCATGCTGTTCTTTCAGTTTCATATCACTTCTTGCTCAAACTCATCAGTACTTGATGCCATTCGTGTTTTCAAAACACACAAATGATTTATCATAGAGGATAAGCAGCACTGTAAGTTGTTCACAGATGATGCTGTTGTGTACATTTTAAGTATCATCATTGGATGATTGGAAGGAATTGCAGGAAGACTTAGATAGAATTTTCACTAAGTGTAACAAGTAGCAATTGTCTTTAAATGTAAGATGAGACCTATAACAAAGAGAGAGAATTGTGTAGTATCTTATAACAAGGCTAATGGTGTGTCTCTTCAGCATGTAATATCATGCATGAACTAGAAGCAATTTGAAGTGGGATCATCAGGTGAATTCAGTGTTAGGGAAGGCGAATGAAAGACTCCCAAGGGGACCACAAGGCAATTGGATTTTTGTAATTTTTTAAAAATATATTCATGGTACGTGAAGTTTAGAGCATAACGTAGCAATCACCCATAGCAGTTTGATGCAACTCTATGAAAATTCTCGAGAAAGTAAATTTCAAACTTGCCAGAGTCTCACTTTGTTTTAAGCATGCAAAAGTCCTACTTTTCGGTATTGCGTTTTTCACTTCTGTTCCTAGTCTCAAGACATTTTAATCATCACACAATTGCCCTTCTTTACAGAATTTGATATTGACCCAAATCACTATATTAATCCCATTTCACATTACAATGTAATCTTTGACACCTACCTCTGGGAGCATATACAGGGTGATCCACAAAGATATGCAAATACTTTAATGTGTTATTCTACAAGTAACACGTTCAGATAAATATAGGTCCGCAAATGTTTAGTTACAGAGTTACAGCTAATAAGATTTTGCCTCAAATTTTGCAAATTCGCTAATATGAAGCCATCTTAAAATTATATGAGGTTAAAGTAAAGTACAATTTCCATTTATTTTGTTGTTATTGATCTGGTGAATCTAATAATACATGTCCCAGACGTGTATCTGCAGTTGTTTTCCAGAACATACAGAGAAACAAAGAAATAATTTTGTAAAATTTTTAATTCCTTAACTACTTGGCCCTTTTTTTTTAAAATTCCATACAGTTGCACAAAGTTTTCAACAGAAGTTGTAGAGAATTTAGTTTTGGAAAAATGATGGTAATAACGTTAACTGAAACTGTATGAATGTGTCAGATAATCTGCTTTTAATAATACTACAGCACATGTAAATTCATGTTAACCGAAAAAAAACAAAACTCAGTGTTAAGTAAGTTGTACAGTGTACATACTGTTTCATTATACATTCACAATAAATGTTCAAAAATGTCTCCACAGAGTTCAGTGCATTTAGCTGTGCACGTGTACGAACAGATTTTGTTGCTCATTTCAGTTTCACAGGGTTGTTCTTAATTTCATCTATTGCATTCATTATGTGAGCAAGTAATGCATCACATGTATTGACTTTGTCCTCATAAACTATGTCTTTCATCAATCCCCATACACAAACATCCATTGGTGTTAAATTGGACAATCTGGGTGGCCACAAGCATGTGGCACCATGTCTTGGGGAAAATGGTCATTTAAATGTGTAGTAACGGTGTTTGTGAAATGTTATGGTGCACTGTAATGTTGAAAATACATTTGCTAATCACATAGCAAGTGAAACACCTTCGAGCAAGCGGGGCGTTTCTTCTTAAAGGAATTGTAAGCACGTCTCGCTAATTAGGCATGCTAGGAAAATGAATGGTCCAGTAAAGTGTGTGTTGATTATACCACACCACACATTTACGCTAAATCGCTGTTGAAAATTGCATTGCACTGTTGCATGTGGGTTTCTTCAGACCATACGTGCTCATTATGTAAATTGTTTATACCATCTCAATTAAATTGTGCCTCATCAGTAAATAAAATGTATGTGTGTAACTGCCAATTAGTATTTAACCAGTTGCACAACTCCAAGTGAAAGGCAGGATCCCCTGGATGTAAATGATGCACTTTTTGTTTATGGTAAGGATACAGATTGTTGTACTTGAGTGTACACCATACATTAGATTGTGAAATGCCTAATCGTTGAGAGATACGTTGTGTACTGGTTCCCGGGCTATGTTGAACAGCGTCCATAATATCCCCCTCATCATCTTCACGTATCGACTGCTTGTACTAGGTAGAAAATCTGTCTCCCATAACATAAAAATACTCCACTAATGGTTCATGCATTCAGAATCCTCAGAGTTGGCTAATGTACGCAATATTTGTTAACTACAGCCATAGCATTACCATCTCATTTGCCATAAATAAACACCTTATCGGCATATTCCTCTGTCGTAAATTTGAAAGGCATCCATTTTCATAAATAACCTACAAACAACAGTTACTATGTTGTTTCACTTAAATACACTGTTGTTATGTTCTTTCACTGAACAATACAGAAAACTGACTCGTTTCAAGGTTGGGAAACGACTGCAGCAACTCCTTAACAGTTGCCAACTATGACACAAACGTTTCTACATTCTCAATGCAAAGTAAACAAATTTACTCCTATAATAATCTTTGCTTCTCTGGATAACTACTGCAGATGCATGTCTGGGACATGTTTTAATAGATTTACCAGACCAATAACAACAAAATAAATGGAAATTGTGCTTCCCTTTAACCTTGTGCAGTTTTGTGATGGCTTCATATTAGCAAAGTTGCTAAATTTCAGGCAAAATATTTTATTTCGTAACTCCATAACTAAACATTTGTGGACCTATGTTTACATGAACTTTTTTCGTTAGTTTTACTTGTAGAATAATGTATTAAAATATTTGCATATCTTCATGAATCACCCTGTGTTGGCAAATGTCTGTCTCCTTGAACCACTTTCCCTACTAAGTGGGGCATAAGTCTTCCCTGAAAGAAGTCTTAAAGGATAAATTCTCTGTTATCAGCATTGGATGTGTGTGCCAAAATAGCACAATATTTCAACATCAAACTAAGATAAAATCGAAACAAATGAGCCCTCGGTCACTATTATTTTTAGTGAATTAATTCTGATGAAGGCACTCTTGGGAGTGTTGAAACCTGGTCAGTGAGACTAAAAATAATAGTGGCTGAGGCTCATTTTTTTCAGTTTTAATGTAGAAATGGTCACTGAACCAAGCAGCCACATTTAAAACTTATCAAACTAAGAGTTGTCACATGGTGTTTACCCCATTGTCTGCTCTGTATGCACCTATTACCATTTCTCCTGGCCTGCATTGTGGGACTGGTGGTTGTTTCCATCAGTCACATGTCCACTAATGCTTCAAATCTCAGTGGTGGCCATCATCAGAAGTGCACTGGAAGTAAATGTGTAATTATTTTAATGATGTATACCATATACTTTACTGCTAGTGAACCCATTGTCCCTTTTCACAAGTTTTCAAGAAAGGTGAATATCCACGGTGTCCTTGATGTCACAGTCAAAAGATTTTTGTTTCGTTGTACTGCAGTGTGTGTTTTCACATAAGTAAATTTTCAGAAAAAGATGATTTTTTGGGCTGGAGCAGTCTGGTGTAGCACATGTCTTTGTCTCGTTTGTGCTGCTGTCTTTGTTTGTCTAATGAATTTCTTCCATCAGTTAAAAGAACACTCGTGGCTTTTTCAGTTTGAGGTCATATTTAACTATGCTGAGGACACTTGTGTCTCATCAGTGGGCAGAAGACACTTAGTTCTATTCCTTTCTGAAGTAGGGCGATGGGATGCAGTTCTCCCTGGGGAGACTCATCTGTTTGCAGTCACAATGTAGGATGGATAGTGCATCTTATTTCCTAAATAGTGTACCCATTCTTCTTTAACTTACTTTCGATAGTATTAACTCTTCTTCGGCCTTCCTGATTGTAATAGTTGTCACTGAAAACAACTTGTACAGCTAACCGGAATTTCACTGTAACTGGAGCTTGTTTCCATGAATATAAATAATATTTTGTTGCTGAAAGATTTTGCATGTCATAGTATTGTTACTGTTTTGTGTATCAGCTCTCTATTTTTTATTTATTTGTTTTTTTGTTTATTTGTTTTTTTGTTTTTGCAGAAAAACTGAAATTTTATCACCATATGACAACAAGATACCAGGAAACCCAATTGGTTCTTTGCAGGAAATGTGCATGTCAAGACGATGGCCTCCACCCAATTATGAAATGGTGCATGAAGAAGGATTACCTCATGAACGATTGTTTACAATTGCATGCTATGTTTTTAAATACAAAGAAACAGGTAATGTATCTCTGATGTTTTTATGTACTTGCTCCGTAAGCTCTTACTGTTCCATTCCTGTCTTGAAAATGTGTGTTCTATCTGCAGCACAGAGTATGATTATGGTGATATATTTAGCAATCTGTTTACTTGTGCTTATTATTTGTATAGTCTATTGCCATTTGAGTATTTTCTTTTTGCAACATCACTCACTATTTTTATGACTGTCTTGTAAATTTTTGTAAGAACAGTGATAAGAGAATTTTTTGTATTTACTTATTGTTCAGTTAATTCAGCCTTTGCAGGATGTAACCACTTTAATCTTAAACTAACAAATACAATATTGGTAACTGTTTTCATGCCTTTTTCTCCTGTTAACTACTGCCAGTTGGAGCCTGCAACTTTCTTCAGGTCTTTATCCCAGCAGTCAGCTGGTCTGCCCCACTATTTTTTTCTTTCTCTGGGACACCACTCCAGTACTGCCTTTGTCCACCTCCTGTCATTTCTTTGTGTGATACGTCCTGTCCTTATCTATTTCTGAGCCTTTACCCTTTCCACAATATCCTGAATGCCTGTTATTGCTCTTAAGTCTTTGTTTCTGATCTTTCTCAGTGGGACCTAGTGGTGACCTTTCCATAGCTCTTTGAGCTGTTGGTGGTTTTCTTTTGCAAAACTTCTTTAAAATCAAAGTTGCATGGCAGTATGCTAGTACTAGAAGAACACATTGTTAGAAAACAACTTTATTATGTGTGTTGGCATATTTGATCTAGAAATGCCCTTATCCTTCTTCCATAAGCTCTCCAACCTAGCTTGATTTGGTGAAAAACCTCGCGTTTTAAGTCTTCTTGGATATCATTTACCTGATCCTGATAAAAATAACATTTTTTGGACTGGTGTTATTCAATAGCAATGGTATTGCACTTACTCACTTATTGTGCACAACATTTGTTTTAGACAGATTTTTATGAATGTCCACTTTTTCGCAACTCTCGGATAAAGCCTTTCAATCATATTGTGTCGAGGACTACTATATTGTTTGAAACTCTCAAGTTGGTGAATCTTTTCCCATTTATCCCAAATAATTTTGGACATACAGTCCTAAGGACAGCTATAAACAGTTTTTGTATAAATTGTTTTTTTTGTTCCTGAAAAAATGTGTCTGTGAAATTTATATTTGCATCCATTCACAACAACCAAGGAAACATTTTTTCCAGTCTACTAGTCTAGTGTTGGTACATCAAAAATATGGTTTTGGAAGGATGCAGCAGTTTCTGAAGATGGTGATAAATCACTGCCCGCCCATGTTTTCATTTACATAATTAAACAAAAAACTATTAGTTGAATATGGGCAGTGACACATTAATTTGATGGTTTTTATCCATCACAGTCAGTTGTTTGATTGGCTGTGAGACAGCTGACATTGTCTCTGTGAAGATAAGAATTATAGAGAACTGGTGCATGCGCGTGCCATTCCTCTATAATTACATTATGCACAGCATCATTATTTTTTGGAATAACAGATTTCTGTTGAGCTTAATGGAATTTATTGCTGGCTGAAGCATTGTAGCAATTATCTTTCTCTCCAACTTCTGCTCAAATAGCAGGTTTGGTTTTTAGAACAGGTAGGGGACTTGCAAAAAAATTGAATCCTCTCTTCTGCAAATGAATCAGTATTGGTCATCCACTTATCCATAGGAAGTTGTAAGTTTCGTTGATTATTCAGCTTCCTTTTCTTTGTTGAACATTTCCTTCCCAACCTTTTCACAGTAGTGTTTTTTTGTTCACATTCAAAGCTGCAACTGTTTTGTAGATTACTTTGTTAATGGAGAGCAGCGGGTCACCATTAAGTTTTTCATTCTCAAAGTAGGCACATAACTTGCAAACTGTTTCTTGTGACTGCCTTTGTATGGCAGTTCCCTGGCCAAGAGAACATTATAGAACTTTTCCACTTATAACTTTTGACGAACTTCCCACTGACATCATTGACCTCCAAACAACAGATAATGGTAACAACAAATAAAAGAATAACTCCTACAAATGTAAAAAGCCACACACCAGTCACAGGGCACAGTGATCACACAGTACAGCAACCTGATTACAACTGAAGCTCACTGCAAGCAGCAAGTGTTGTGTTGTGTGGGGCGAAGGTTTGGTAGCTTCGGAGGTTTGCTATGGCTGCTATGGAATGTTGGCAAAAAGTGGCCTGGGCCTAATGTGTGGGCTTCCCTTGAGCACTTCAGTCCTCGCTATCAATCCTAAAGTAATTTTGGGCAGACTATAAATGCATTCTTAAAGATTCTGGGCTGAGACACTAATGGAAAGTCGAAATGCTCTAAGAATTTTTAAATGTGTTTTATGTTAATTATTTTGGAAAACAAATTGTGTATTGGCTCAAGAAATTGGGAGACCATATCCCATCTTGTTCTTTTTGATAATACATTTTGGCTGCTGCTATGATTATATGTTCAAATGAAATTAATTTCAAATCCAACAGGGAACTCCCTTAAGCAGTTCCAGATACTTCTGTACCCTGTAAAATAGTTATGCCCTCTCAGGGACGTAATCTAAGGAAAAGTAAAAAAAAAAAAGATTGTACACCATCTGCTGCGGGTGTAAGATTTGGAACATTTAGAGCAGTACTTGGTCATTTGTGTGTACAATAGTAGAAAAAATGTAAAATAAATTGTAGATGATGCTTTGGTCCAATACTATTAATTAAAAGTTAATGCTGTTAAAAGAATTCATGATTGTATGTTGTTTTTTAGATGAAATATTACCGAGTTTTTGAGTGTGTCCTTCTGCGTGTGATATACACTCCTGGAAATTGAAATAAGAACACCGTGAATTCATTGTCCCAGGAAGGGGAAACTTTATTGACACATTCCTGGGGTCAGATACATCACATGATCACACTGACAGAACCACAGGCACATAGACACAGGCAACAGAGCATGCACAATGTCGGCACTAGTACAGTGTATATCCACCTTTCGCAGCAATGCAGGCTGCTATTCTCCCATGGAGACGATCGTAGAGATGCTGGATGTAGTCCTGTGGAACGGCTTGCCATGCCATTTCCACCTGGCGCCTCAGTTGGACCAGCGTTCGTGCTGGACGTGCAGACCGCGTGAGATGACGCTTCATCCAGTCCCAAACATGCTCAATGGGGGACAGATTCGGAGATCTTGCTGGCCAGGGTAGTTGACTTACACCTTCTAGAGCACGTTGGGTGGTATGGGATACATGCGGACGTGCATTGTCCTGTTGGAGCAGCAAGTTCCCTTGCCGGTCTAGGAATGGTAGAACGATGGGTTCGATGACGGTTTGGATGTACCGTGCACTATTCAGTGTCCCCTCGACGATCACCAGTGGTGTACAGCCAGTGTAGGAGATGGCTCCCCACACCATGATGCCGGGTGTTGGCCCTGTGTGCCTCGGTCGTATGCAGTCCTGATTGTGGCGCTCACCTGCACGGCGCCAAACACGCATACGACCATCATTGGCACCAAGGCAGAAGCGACTCTCATCGCTGAAGACGACACGTCTCCATTCGTCCCTCCAATCACGCCTGTCGCGACACCACTGGAGGCGGGCTGCACGATGTTGGGGCGTGAGCGGAAGACGGCCTAACGGTGTGCGGGACCGTAGCCCAGCTTCATGGAGACGGTTGCGAATGGTCCTCGCCGATACCCCAGGAGCAACAGTGTCCCTAATTTGATGGGAAGTGGTGGTGCGGTCCCCTACGGCACTGTGTAGGATCCTACGGTCTTGGCGTGCATCCGTGCGTCGCTGCGGTCCGGTCCCAGGTCGACGGGCACGTGCACCTTCCGCCGACCACTGGCGACAACATCGATGTACTGTGGAGACCTCACGCCCCACGTGTTGAGCAATTCGGCGGTACGTCCACCCGGCCTCCCGCATGCCCACTATACGCCCTCGCTCAAAGTCCGTCAACTGCACATACGGTTCACGTCCACGCTGTCGCGGCATGCTACCAGTGTTAAAGACTGCGATGGAGCTTCGTATGCCACGGCAAACTGGCTGACACTGACGGCGGCGGTGCACAAATGCTGCGCAGCTAGCGCCATTCGACGGCCAACACCGCGGTTCCTGGTGTGTCCGCTGTGCCGTGCGTGTGATCATTGCTTGTACAGCCCTCTCGCAGTGTCCGGAGCAAGTATGGTGGGTCTGACACACCGGTGTCAATGTGTTCTTTTTTCCATTTCCAGGAGTGTATCTTGAAGTTGGTCTAGTACATATAGATTGTTTCACTGTGACTCACTTTCATCACATCCACTTATTACTGACAATAGCAAAGAAGAAACAATTCTTGAAACACAGTAGGCATCCCCATTTTGCAAATTTTTAGAAAATAATCTCAGAAAGGCCCCCTTCCTGACCTCTATCAAAAAGTATTCAGAAAATGATATCAGTGTTCTAAACGTACCAATTTTTCGTGTGGCCGTCGCTCTTCCTTGTAGTTTATATGCACAGGTTCAACTTTGAGATATAATGCACGCAGTAACTATCATGTTTTATTATTATTTGATCTTACATATTTCAACACTTCGTGCATTTTTAAGCATTTTTCATGCATATTTGCATCCATATTTTAAGGTTTTTATGATGCATATAATCTGTTCTCTAATGATCTACAACTGGTGGCTCCTTCATGCAATTATCATTTCTCCAATGCACCTCTTGATTTGATCTTCACTATATGGTCTCTTGGAGCAACCAGTTTCTTGCTTTCCAAAGAGTTTTCCACATCCTCAGCTTCAACAATTGTTTGTATACCTTTCCCCGTTGCAAGACCTGTTCCTAGCTGTTGTTCTCACTTTATATTTGAGTCTTCCATAGGGCTCTTCAGTAATTTGTTTGTTTACTTTACAGTAGCAGCTACTTTTGCTTACTGTTGGTCTCTGATGGAGTTTAGTGTCCCTTTGTGTATCTTGATCCTTTTTTCTCCACTTCTTATTCACAAGCTTTATTAAGGATATGCAATTGTTCCAAGTGACTAAAAATTGAACAGACTGTTAACCAATCATTCCCAAGCATTTTCTCCCATACATAGCTGGGCATGCTACTAATACCCTCATCCGATGGCTCTCATTTACAGGTTCACCTAAGAACTTAACCCTTATACCAATATTTCTCTTCATACTAGTGCTTTAATGCTTTCCTGTTCTAGGTTTCTTTCATCTTCAGAGGTTCATTAAAAGACAATAGGATGTATTTCCCCTTCAGGTTTAAAACATGGAATATTATTGGATACGTGACTTCCACTTTCTAGATGAAATTCTTCCCATTACTCATTTACGTTTGCTATTGTCATTATGAGTGAGGACACTGCAGTTCCTTTTAATTCTCCTCCATTTTCAGATTCCTCAAATTTATCCTTCAAACTGATAAATATCCTATTCCAATTTTCCTAGCTGAATTTTTCCGAAATAATTCTTTCAGTGCAAGTATTGACTGTTCAGTTCAACTAATTCTTTAGCATTTTTAATTCTTGTCTGTTTCCCATAACTCAGTTGCTACATCCCAGAAACCATCTTCTGAAGTTATCTGTGGGCATTTACATCAGATGATACTCCCTGCACAATTTCCATGACTTTGGTTTGCAGTACTTCTAAAGTATTGTTAAACTGCCTTTGAAAAAAACCGTTATTTTTAATAAGTTCTTCTAATATTAGTTTTAAATTGTTAAATTGATCATTAATTATATTAATATAGTTTAACTGTCTTATCTACTTTCGACTTAACTTTGTTTTTCCAGTTTGTCAACTTCGGTCACATTAACATTTAATTCAGCAAAATTGCTTATGTTGTGTTGGTTAAAGCTTCAGAGGTGGCCGATAATTTCTCTGATTTTTTTATTTTGATTATTTAGTTATTTGTTTAAACTTTCTCTCCAGAGATTTAACTATTTCTTTTGATTTGATACCTGCAGGCATAACTCTTGTTTGAATCTACCATCAGTTTTTCACTTCATCTAAGTCATTTCTGGCCATGTTTATTGTTACTTTAACTATTAACTTTTAACAAAGAAATTGGTAATTTTGTCTCTCCTTGCTATTCTTTCCACTGATAGTTTCAAAAAGTCACCCATGGGTGTTTCAGTTTGACTGACATCCTTACAGTCACCTAGCTCCTCGTCCTCTGGCTACTATAGTGGTGGCATTAACTGCATCGGTCCACGACTGCACATTACTAATGTGCATTCACTCTCTAAACAATAGTGGGTAGTGTCGGGAGTTGGTGACTGAAGTGTCAGTGATAGCACCACTTAGTGAGAGCTGTGGGGATTGAGGACTGCAAAACTTAAGATAGACAGAGTGCAGGAATGGATCAGAGATATTTCTGAGCACCTATTGCTGCTACAAATATTAGTGTTTCCCTAAATAAGTTGGCTCCAATCAATGTTCTTACGATATTAAGACTGAAGGTTATTATTCCAAAATATCACTTTTCTTAATTCCTCATTTTGTTTTAGTTAATTGCCTTTTCCTCTTCTTTTCTATTTTTTTGCGAGGTTACAGGGGTTATCTTCCGCACAACGTTTTTCTCAAACAATAAGTTTGTTTTTGAATAACAGGAAGTAAACTCAAAATGATGATGATGATGATGATGATGATGATAATGATAATGATAATGATAATAATAGGAGGCCCGGGAAAAGAATAGGCCTCCGGTATGTTCTGCCAGTCGTAAAAGGCAACGAAAAGAACAAACCACTAATAGGGCTAACCCCCCTTTTAGTGTGATTACTTGGTTCAGGACAGAACTAAAGAAGCCTCGGACAAGCGCCGTCATGGTCGGGGACGACGCTTGAACCCTATGCCCGCCCACAATGGTAACGACACTGCTAGCCAACTGGAAAATGATTTAAATCCAAATAGAGGTGTTTTGCAGGATATGCTTCCTGCAACCACCCTAGAAGGAAAACAGACAGAGGATGAGATGATCAGATGAAGTTAATCGACACCTCATGTTCTGTTATTACCAAGCAACAAAAATAGGAACCAACACAACTGGATACAGATCACAAGTATACACAACATTTATTACCAGATCCCAGAATTAAAATTTTTAACACAACAACAACTAGCTGATCAGATCCGTCTAGTAATCAAAAATAACAGGATACCCCAGTCAGAATTAGAAAACATCAAACAACAAGTACAACAAATACTGGAACAAAATAATGTGCAATCAGAAGAAGAAGAAAATACAGTAATGGACTCTAACATCCCAGAGCAAACAAACAAAGACCAACGCGCATCAATTAAACAATCAGAGGAAAATGAAATCTTAAGACAGCCACCAGAACAAGTACAAATAGAACACGAAGTGACACACGTTAGATATGGAAGAAAAATTTCAGCTGACATATATAGAATACAAAGACACAAATACAGACATTAGACCATTCTTGCATAGACCGCCAAATAACCCACAAGTCGAAACAACAATAAAAACTATCAACACAATCATACACAACAAAGTAAATGAAAACACAACTATGGAAGAGTTACAACTACTGGTTTATATAGGAGCACTCACTACACTAAATATACACACTAGGCAGAGAACAGAACCAACCAACACACAGAAGAAACCCACAAAACAGCATGGCAACACAGGCTACAGATCAGAATAGAAAAAGTGAGAAAAGACATCGGACAACTAACACAATTTATAAGAAATGAAATGTCAGAAAAAAACCGAAAAAGGTTAGGTAAAATCTCACAACAAGAAACGATAGAGCAATTAGATGAAAAGAAGCAGAAATTACAAGCATTGGCCAAATGAGTTAGAAGATACAAAAAAAGTGAAAATAGAAGGAAACAAAACCGAACATTCAACACAAACCAAAAGAAATTTTACCAGACAATAGATAACACACACATTAAAATAGACAATCCACCAAGCATAACAGACATGGAACACTTCTGGAGCAACATATGGTCAAACCCGGTACAACATAACAGACATGCACGGTGGATACAAGCAGAAACAGACACATACAAGATGATACTGCGGATGTCTGAAGTGATAATTTTGCAACATGAAGTCACCGAAGCAATTAATTCTACTCACAATTGGAAAGCCCCTGGAAAAGACAAAGTACAAATACCAAATTTCTGGCTAAAGAAGTTCACCTCAACACATTCACATCTAACTAAATTATTTAACAGTTACATTGCAGACCCATACACATTCCCTGATACACTTACACATGGAATAACTTATCTGAAACCTAAAGATCAAGCAGAAAACAGCAAACCCAGCTAAATATTGCCCCATAACATGCCTACCAACAATATACAAAATATTAACTTCAGTCATTACACAGAAATTAGTAACACATACAAATTATAAATAAAGAACAAAAAGGCTGTTGCAAAGGAGCACGAGGATGTAAAGAGCAACTGATAATAGATGCAGAGGTGACATATCAAGCTAAAACTAAACAAAGGTCACTACACTACGCATACATTGATCACCAAAAAGCTTGTGATAGTGTACCCCCACTCATGGTTACTACAAATATTGGAAATATACAAAGTAGATCCTAAATTGATACAGTTCCTAAACATAGTAATGAAAAATTGGAAAACCACACTTAATATACAAACAAATTCAAATAATATCACATCACAGCCAATACAGATTAAGTGTGGAATATACCAAGGAGACTCATTAAGTCCTTTCTGGTTCTGCCTTGCTCTGAACCCACTATCCAACATGCTAAATAATACAAATTATGGATACAATATTACTGGAACATACCAACACAAAATCACACATTTGCTATACATGGATGATCTAAAACTACTGGCAGCAACAAATCAACAACTCAACCAATTACTAAAGATAACAGAAGTATTCAGCAATGATATAAATATGGCTTTTTGAACAGACAAATGTAAGAAAAATAGCATAGTCAAGGGAAAACACACTAAACAAGAAGATTACATATTGGATAACCACAGCGGCTCCATAGAAGCGATGGAAGAAACAGATGCCTGTAAATATCTAGGATACAGACAAAAAATAGGAATAGATAATACAAATATTAAAGAAGAACTAAAAGAAAAATATAGACAAAGACTAACAAAAATACTGAAAACAGAATTGACAGAAAGAAACAAGACAAAAGCTATAAATACTTATGCTATACCAATATTGACCTACTCATTTGGAGTAGTGAAATGGAGTAACACAGACCTAGAAGCACTCAATACACTTACACGATCACAATGCCACAAATATAGAATACATCACATACATTCAGCAACGGAAAGATTCACATTAAGCAGAAAGGACGGAGGAAGGGGATTTATCGACATAAAAACGTACATTATGGACAGGTAGACAATTTAAGAAAATTCTTTATAGAATGAGCAGAAACTAGCAAAATACACAAAGCAATCACTCATATAAATACATCGGCTACACCACTGCAATTTCATAACCACTTCTACAACCTTCTAGATCACATAACATCAGCAGATACGAAGAAAGTAAATTGGAAAAAGAAAACACTACATGGCAAGCACCCGTATCATTTAACACAGCCACACATCGATCAAGACGCATCCAACACATGACTAAGAAAAGGCAATATATACAGTGAGACGGAAGGATTCATGATTGCAATACAGGATCAAACAATAAACACCAGATATTACAGCAAGCATATTATTAAAGATCCCAATACCACAACAGATAAATGCAGACTTTGCAAACAACAAATAGAAACAGTAGATCACATCACAAGCGGATGTACAATACTAGCAAATACAGAATACCCCAGAAGACATGACAATGTAGCAAAAATAATACATCAACAGCTTGCCTTACAACATAAGCTAATAAAACAACACGTTCCCACATACAAGTATGCACCACAAAATGTACTGGAGAATGATTAATACAAATTATACTGGAACAGAACCATTATAACAGATAAAACACCACCACATAACAAACCTGACATCATACTCACCAATAAAAAGAAGAAATTAACACAACTAATCGAAATATCCATACCCAATACAACAAATATACAAAAGAAAACAGGAGAAAAAATTGAAAAATACATCCAACTGGCTGAGGAAGTCAAGGACATACGGCATCAGGATAAAGTTGACATTATGCCAATTATACTATCAACTACAGGAGTCATACCACACAATATCCACCAGTACATCAATGTAATACAGCTACATCCAAACTTATATATACAACTACAGAAATCCGTAATTATTTATACATGTTCAATCACCTGAAAGTTCCTAAATGCAATATAACATATACCGTACAGTTAAAAGGAAGTCACGCTTGATCAAGGTCCGTGTCACTTTCCATTTTTGACCAGACATAACGTCTGAGAAAAGAAAGAATAATAATAATAATAATAATAATAGCACCTTTTTTCATTGCTCTTATGGAAAAAGACAGCCCAGTTATTTCTATTAATGTATAACATATTTTAGTAAATCTGTGTTACGTTCTGCTCAACAGAGCAAAATTACGTGTCTTAATCCTCCTTTTGATAGCTTTCATCAGTGAACTAGGGAAACAACAGTTAACAGTAATTGTTGTTAAAAAAAACGAAAGAAAGAAAGTGTGTGTGTGTGTGTGTGTGTGTGTGTGTGTGTGTGTGTGTGTGTGTGTGTCCTCCACGCATAACAGACAAATCTTGAGTCGGCCGTGGCATTTGCTCACCTCACACTAAATTAAAAAAAGGCAACAATCAGAATCAAAACCTCTTGAAAGAAAAAAACTAAACATATTTAACAGTTGTCAGTTAAACCACATACAGATCCACCATGCAGATTCAGAACATAGCTGAATTTGACATTACATGTCATAGAAGTTTGTGTCATCAATTTTGTGGCTCTACAGCTCAGCCACGATGAAATTCTATAAACAAATTTCAAACCATCTTTCTGGAACAGATTCATTACCAAAGTTGAAGAAATCAGTTTGAGGCATTGTTGTTAAGTTGCACCTTTATGAAGACATTTAAAATCATCATCCAATGAAAATGTTCACCTGATGTTTTCACTTTTCACAACACTGTTTGTTTAAATGCTAATAAGAGCTCTTGCATGAGTCACTTGAGTGTTATAACTAGGAATAACACAATAGATATAATGCCAGTTTATTGACACAACACAGACACACACAGTTCTGTTACCAAGTGCCAAGTTGTAGATGAACACTTTATGGCAAATTATATAAATTGATGATGTTTATACCAAGTGAAGTGCAAGTGAAATGTGGAATTCCGGCAGAAATCACAAGTCCGTTGACATAATAAGCCAAGTGAATGAAGTCCAGTATGGTATTCGGATTCTAAGTCCAGAGTGCAGCCGAATCTACATTGACCACAGTGTAGCACTTGTGAGGTGTGGAGTATAACATAGCGTGATGAGAACTGGCTTGTAAATGTCAGTAGCAGCATTAAATAGGCTCCATAGTTAATGGGGCTGGGGTCACTGTATGTTCTGGATGGCCAATCGTTGAGTGCTATGGGTGGCCAGTCGCTGTGTTTTGAAGCACACATGCATGAAGGCGGCCTGCGATGTTAGCACAGAGAAATGCAGCCAAAGATGGATTTTCCGACCACACGTAATGGAGTGCGGTGCTGCTTGGTGCAGAGATTTAATAGTGGTGAATTCGACATCAAGATGAATTAATCTGTTCCTTGTATGAAATAGGAAATTTTATTCTTAAACTCCCCCAACTGAAGAAGAAACAGGTTTTTCTACATTCCACGTGGGAAAAATATATCTAAAAACAAAGATGCTGTAACTTACCAAACGAAAGCGTTGGTACGTTGATAGAGACAATAAAAAATCTTTCGCAACCCAAGGTTGCTTCATCAGGAAAGAGGGAAGGGGAAGAAAAGACGAAAGGATGTGGGTTTTAAGGGAGAGGGTAAGGAGTCATTCGAATCCCGGGAGTGGAAAAAAGGACAGGTATACACATATCAATCCGCACATATACAGACACAGGCAGACATATTTAAAGGCAAAGAGGTTGGGCAGAGATGTCAGTCGAGGCGGAAGTACAGAGGCTAAGATGTTGTTGAATGACAAGTGATGTACAAGGGGCGGCACTTGAAATTAGCGGAGGTTGAGGCCTGGTGGGTAACGGGAAGAGAGAATATATTGAAGGGCAAGTTCCCATTTCCAGAGTTTTGATAGGTTGGTGTCAGTGGGAAGTATCCTGATAACCCGGACAGTGTAACACTGTGCCAAGATGTGCTGGCTGTGCACCAAGGCATGTTTAGCCACAGGGTGATCCTCATTACCAACAAACACTGTCTGCCTGTGTCTGTTCGTGCGAATGGACAGTTTGTTGCTTGTCATTCACACATAGAAGGCTTCACAGTGTAAGCATGTCAGTTGGTAAATCACGTGGGTGCTTTCACACGTGGCTCTGCCTTTGATCGTGTACACCTTCCGGGTTACAGGACTGGAGTAGGTGGTGGTGGTTGTGGTGGTGGTGGTGGTGGGAGGGAGGGTGCATGAGATAGGTTTAACACCGGGAGCAGTTACAAGGGTAGGAGCCAGAGGGTAAAGAAGGTGGTTTGGGGATTTCATAGGGATGAACCAAGAGGTTACGAAGGTTAGGGTGACGGCAGAAAGACACTCTTGGTGGAGTGGGGAGGATTTCATGAAGGATGCATCTCATTTCAGGGCAGGATTTGAGGAAGTCGTATCCCTGCTGGAGAGGCCACATTCAGAGTCTGATCCAGTCCCAGAAAGTATCCTGTCACAAGTGGGGCACTTTTGGGGTTCTTCTGTGGGAGGTTCTGGGTTTGAGGGGATGAGGAAGTGACTCTGGTTATTTGCTTCTGTACCAAGTCGGGAGGGTAGTTGTGTGACGCGAAAGCTGTTTTCAGGTTATTGGTGTAATGGTTCAGGGATTCAGCACTAGAGCAGATTCGTTTGCTGTGTGTGTGTGTGTGTGTGTGTGTGTGTGTGTGTGTGTGTGTGTGGGGGGGGGGGGGGGGGGGGGGGGGAGGGGGGGGTATTGGGACTTCTGTCCTGAGAGTCATTACTAATGAGCTCATCTGTTCATTTACTGTTTTTTTCAATATAAAAAAGGAAATAATAGTGTTCAGCTGTAAAGCACCACTGCTTGATTTATTTAGTCTTATTTTGGTACAGGATAACTAGTGTTTTAAACACTTCATAACAATATTTTAGAGCTAGTGAAGTTTTTAATATTGAAATGAAAATGCTATAAAATCAGTAATATAAACGAGAAGTGTTACAACTAGATGATCAATTATGATGAATGTACTTTTATATCATTGTTCCCAATAAAGATTGCCTCAGGTGTTCTGAAGTTATATATCCCATGACAAATTCTTTGCAGTTCTTGTTTTCTTAATGAAAGACAAATTTTCAAATATTACTTTTGTGATGACAGGTACAGGGAAATCAAAGAAATTAGCTAAGCGGCAGGCAGCTCACAAAATGTGGCAACGGTTGCAGGATTTGCCAGTTACAGCTACAGTTGCTCCAGTACCAGATGACGATGATGAAGTGAGTTTGGAAACTACTTGTAGTATTTTATTTATCAATACAGTGATAAAGTCGTATTTCCAAATATACAAATCTTCAGTTTAATAACCAAATTCATTGTTCACTAATTTTTTCACTATTGTTTGTTGCGCAATAATAGGATAGTTTTGACAATAGCATGTGTATTGTGTTGGGTGTAGGGAGACATCGCCCAGCAATGTGAATTGTACAGTAAATAACATAGTAAATAGTTTCAAAAGTAAGAACAGGCTGTAAGACTTACATACTGGGACATGCTTAGTGCTTCTTCAGTCTATCAGATGCTCTGTTATTTGGATTAACAATTGAATGGAAATTAAAAGTTGCTTTTGTGAAAACTCTGTTATCACAAAACAATTTAATTTTGTGAATCACAGGATAGACCTGCCTCATGGTTATAATATAGATTAGTCACATACTTTGTGTATCTCTCTTTAATGTGGATGGGAGTCTGCTTTCTTAGAGATACAAATCATCTTCATTCTCTACTGTTGCCCTCCACTAGCATTTTAAATAAAACAGTGCTTAAATTGTTCTGTTGCTGAAGTTGAAATTGGTTTTACCCAGTGACACAGTATTTTAGAAGTAAATTTCAGTTAAAATCAGTAATTTTGTGTTGTATGAATATTTAGTTCTGTTTCATGAAGTGTAA
This sequence comes from Schistocerca piceifrons, assembly GCF_021461385.2. Classification (NCBI taxonomy): domain Eukaryota; kingdom Metazoa; phylum Arthropoda; class Insecta; order Orthoptera; family Acrididae; genus Schistocerca; species Schistocerca piceifrons. Next base: position 283,925,008 of record NC_060140.1, read on the forward strand.
TAAGTTTATATTTGGAGCACGACAGCATTTATAATTAATAGTAAGAGTTCTGTTACAGTTAATATTAAACTTGACCATATTTAGTTTGCAAATTTGAGGAGAAAAACGACTAGTTACTTGATTTAGTAACAAGCTAAGATATTCTACTGAAACTCACATTCACTGAAATATTACTGTGGTAAGTCGTCAAGGAAAACAAAACAAAGCTCAATAAAGGCACAAATCAAACCTTCAATTTGGGAATCAATTTTCAAAGTAACATAAAAATGCAAAATAATTCCCAGCTGTGATATCATGCAATCTTCTCAGCATCAATGAATCAAAGTCCAACTCCATATCTGACAAGAAAATCAACCATTAACCCCAGCTATTTCCCTCATGAATCAAATGGCTTGTTTTACCCTCCTGCTTGTGTATAACAATCAGATATAACTTAAAATCTAAGCAATAACAAAATCTTTAAATGTGCACTTGATAAAATCGCACACAGCGTTATTACAAAGTCAGTGATCAAACAATACCTATTTTTAGGATTAAACTGAATCTTTACCCTTCAGAAGTAGCACACACACACACACACACACACACACACACACACACACACACACACACACACACACACGATCCCCAACTCTTATCTGTCACCTTCACCTTTCTGTCCTGTCTTTGCTTTCTTTGTATTGCTCTTCTCTCCATGTTCTCACTTACAAAAGTTTCCAACTCTTCTCTTCTCGCCTCATGACACAGGGTGCAATTGACATATTCTGTGAACAGATTTGGTGGCTTTGTGTTGAACTCCACCTCCCATGGTGAAAACCCCGTTGAGCTGTGCTTCACACAATTAATTACTGTTTCAAAATCTTTTAGATATTGCACCCAAGAGCTATGTTTATTGCTACAATATATCCTGCAGAATGAGCCCAATTCTCTCGTATATCGTTCTGCCAGATTGCTCGAAGGATAATACACTGAGATTCTTATATGCTTTATCCCTGTTGTATCTGTAAACTGAATCCAACCATTGCTAGTGAATTGGGATCCATTGCCTCTTAAAATAGCTTTTGGTACTCTAATCAAAGGAAAATACTCTTGTGTGAACTTGGAAATCAGACTTCTACTGGTTGCCCATTTGATTGCATACAACTTGATATATTTACTAAATTGTTCTCTATTACAAAAATGTATTTGCATCCACCTCTTCCAGTTGGCAGAGGCCCAAAAAAAATCAACTGCTACCAGATCTCTGACCTTCTCTGGTATTATATGCTACATGCATCCCTGACTGTGTGCCTGGCTTACCTTAACTCTGACAGGTGTCACAGCTCTCTCAAGTTGTTCCCATACTCGTCTGACCTTATTACTGAACAAAACATTTTTCCCTTATTATTTCAGTGCATTTGTGAGATCCATAGCTCCGGTGCACATGCTGAATTAAGTTACTGACATAGTTCTCTGAAAACATAACTTTCATTCATCACTGTTTTCGTTTGCCCTTCTGAACAAAATTCCCTTATGTATTTTGTAATATTTATTCAAATTTTCTTTCTCTGTAGTTCCCAGGTGCCCCTTTATCTGTTGTAGCTTGGGATCCTGATCCTCTGATCTTCTTATGTCCCTACATACTCCTCTGATACGTCTTTCGCTCAGCAAACCCTTTATGTATAGCAATTTAAATTCATTTCCATCCTCTTTCTCTCTCTAGCATATCGCCAGTTCTCACTGGTAATCTTGAGAAAGCAGCAGCCACGACATTTTCAGTTCCATTTATGTACTGGATGCTGCAATTAAATTGCTGTAGGAACATGGCGCACTTCATTAGTCTGCTGTTCAACAATTTACATTCATGTAAATAGCTCATTGTTTTATGATCAGTGAAAACAATCACTTCATGGCCCAGTAGATAGTTTCTGAACTTGGTGAATGCCTGCACAACTGCTAACAACTCCTTTTCAGTGACCTATAACTCCGTTCATGTTTGGAAAGAGTTCTTGATGCAAAAGCTATACTCCTTAGTTCATCGTGTCCACTTACACTTTTTTCTGTGACAATGCCACTCCCAAACCATAATCACTGCTGTCAGTGTACAAACAGTAAGTCAGGGTTGTATCTGAGTGGTATAGTAATCCACTGTTATTTAAACTAGCTTTTATCTCCTGAAATCTTTGCTGCAGTTCTGTGTCGACATAAAAGTTGCAATTTTTTTTAACTTGTTAGGTTTAGTGAGTTTAGAGTCTGATTCCTGATAAAACTTTAAATAGAAATTACATATTTCCAAAAAGGTCTTTTAATTGCTTTTTGGTATTAGGCATTGGGAACATAGCTATAGCCTGAAACCTGTCTTTCTTTGGTATCTTTCCTGTGGGTGTGATAACCTGTCCCAAGAATTCTCTCCCCTTCCTGGCAAACACACACTTACTTAGTTTTAGCTTCATGCTGCCCCCTTCTAAGGGCACCTAACACTTCCCTCAGTAGATGGCAGTAACTTTCTGAGTCAACAGATGCCATCAATATGTCGTCCACATAAATTGTCAGTTTGCTCGAAAGCTCTCAATGTAAAACATGATGTAATGCTCTTATAAAAATAGCCACATAAATGTTCAGACCAAAAGGAACTACCTTAAACTGGTAGCATCTGCCACCTTACAAGAAAGCAGTATACAGCCTACTCTTCTTGGCTAAGGGAATTTGCTACATACCATATGTCAGACCCACACTTGACATTGTTTCGGCATGGTGGAACTGATAGATCAGATCATCCGTATTTTCTGGTATTCAGCTTTCTAACATCTAATACGAGCCTCACTGATTTATCCATCTTCTTGACAACTAGTGGATTATTTTATTGACTATTGCTTCTCTCTATTATCCCTGTCTGCAGCATTATTTCCAGTTCTATTTCAACTACCTTCCTTAGTGCAACAGCTGTATGGTATGGTCTCTGCATGAATGGTTCATTTGGCTTAACATTTATAACACATTCAAAGTCTTTCACCCTTCCTGGCACATCAGAAAATATGTCATTTTATTCATGCAACAGATCATGCAAGTCCTGCTTTTGTTCTTTACTTATCCCTTCAATATTATCAATTTTGTTTTAATTTCTGACATTGCCTTCTTCAGATCTGTGGCTGCCTCAACTGTGTACTGTTTTCTCTTGCCCTTTAATCCACTACAAGTGATGCTATCATCATTTTCCCTGTTAATGACTTGGTGAGGTCTATGATTAAATTAGCCCCACTTTCATCTATCTTTAACTGGTTTCTTTTGCAGTCTAGAACAGCTCCTACATTGGTCATCTAATCCATCCCAATAATAAAATTCATACAGAGTTCAGGAATAAACATACAGTTTTGGCTAAACTCAATATCGCCTGTCATAAAGTACACTTGGGTCCTAACAGGTTTGCTTAACCTGTTGGTTGCACCCCTAATCCGCATTCTGACTGGCAATTCCATAACTTCTGTAATGGATTTCAGATGTTCAAAAAACATTTCAGGGATCCCACTAATCTCATTGCTTGAATCAAGAAGTGCTTCAGTCTTAAACCCTCCAACACTCATTTTAATTTTTGGTTGTAATTTTATTAGTTGATTATTTCTAAAAGGTTCTTACTCAAACATATCCTTCTCAGTACTTTGAAATTCATTTATAGCACCTCTCATGGTTGTAATATTGAATTCTCCCTCTATGCGGTTCATTGCCTTATTGCTACTCCCAGAACTAATATTACATTTCAATTCAACAGTCTGTTTCACATTTACATGTCTATTGTTTGTATCCCCTGCTGTATCGACAGCACACTGCAAAACATCGTTGTCTACCACACCAGTTTCATCAAAAAGTTCCTCAGTAGCTGCCAATAATTTCGTATTTATTTCATTTTCCTCATGGTAAATTTTTTTCTCCACTGTGCTGTAGTATTTCTGGTGGCCTGGTCTTTTGTTGTTGCTTTAAACTGCTGATTACATTTATAAATTCCCCTCTAATTTCGTCTAGCCCTGACTTTGGTACCCAAAAAGTACTTATTGCTATGTCTACAATTCCATTTCCATTAGTTACATCTGCTAGTGCCCCCTCTCTGCAATAAATTTTGTCTTCTGTGCATGAAGAACTATTTACAACAATAACATGTACATTACGCACAGGATCTGCCTCTGCAGCACTGCTGCGTACAACACACATCTGAGGCATTGCTCCCAATAATGGATTCACAAAGATCTCCAATAATACCACGTACACCATTAATATTATTAGGTGGCTCTACTTTCACTACCTCATATACTGCATCCTCTGCACTAGCATCAACATCAGCATTAGCACATGCAACATTAGCAACTTTATTGACACAAGATTGAAAATTCACATCACCATTGACAATATTTGAAATACCACATATGCAACCAGCACAAGGAATATTAACACACAAAGGATCCACCCTTCCAATATTTGCATACGGTAGAAGCATAACTGTTACTTCATTTACAATTTTCTCATGCTGCTCAGTAGTATTAATACACACACTCAACTTTTCTAGTGTCACTACAGTATCAGAACTAACAGAATTATGATACCTCAAAATTATTGGACTAGCGTTTCCATTGTCAGAAATATTTGAATCTTCACCATTCATTCCATCACTTGACTCGGCCCATTGAAACAAATCTCTTACATTTTCGAAGACACTGTTTTCTCTCTCCCTTCCTTTTCTTCCCAGAACTTTCAAAAACTTCTCCACAGAATTCACCTTCACCCAAAATCCTCTCCATATGGAACGAATTAAACTGGCTATGCATAGGTGCCTTAGTCAGCCTTTCTCCCCTGGTCCTTTCCCAAGCATTGTCAGGCTTTATCCCCACTCGTACCTTAGGTGGGATACCTACTCATTTCCCCAGTTGCGAGGTCTGTCTGACCCCCCCCCCCCCCCCCCAGCTGTCCCTTCAACATGATCGTATTGTGGCCTATTGTAATCCCTTCTATAATTAGATCCTGAATTTCTCCTATCATTATTACAGGAATCTCTGTGGGAGTTTCTGTTGTCATCCCTGTAATTACCCTTTACCCTTCCATCTTGATTTCTGTCATTTTGGGAATTTTTTCTGTTTGTCAGTGGTAAAGCTGTATCCATATTCCCAACATAATCAAGGAATAAGTCTGCATCATCTCCTGGAGCATTTATGAGATCACATCCTACATTTTCAGGCAATCTCCTCTTTAAATTGGAAATGATTATTAATGGCCCCATTGGCTTGTCCAAATGTGCTAATTTTTCTGTTTCTTCCATACAAAAATCTCTCATATTTCCCATTCCTGGTCTACACAGGGTATTTGGGGAGGAAATGTCAATATTTTAAACAATGATAGTATAAGTAATTCTGAACAAAAAGTTATATGAACATAGGTTTGCAAATGCTTCGTTATGTAGGTGTAGGTATTGAAAGGAACTTTAATTCTGCAAAACTGATGTGCACAATGTGAATGTATGTGCAATACAACTTGACTGTAATGTGATTTTCTTGTAAACAATGCACGAGAACATGCCTTGTTTATACTATGCAACCTACCATGTATTATGGTCATGTGACGTATGTAGTACAATCACCCATTGTTGCACTGTTGTGCTGTGTATGCTGCATTATGTATAGTACCGGTGACAGATCAGTTAGCTATGTAGTGTATGGTGTTACTGTGTTCATACAAGAGCTGCTAACAATGCCACACATCTACAGTAATGAGGAATACACAGATGTGGGGTATGTTTATGGCGTCTGCGACGGTAGTGCTACCACTGCAAGAGAAGAATACCACAGGCGCTTTCCGACTCGACGATTACCTGATCGCAGGGTATTTACCAAAGTGTTTGTCACTTTGCGTGCAACAGGCTCTCTACCGAGTAGATATTTTTCTTCCAAGCATGCACGTTAACAAACTTTGCAAGAACAGGAAGAAATTATCGCAAGTGTTGAGCAATTCCTGGTACGAGCATACAAAGAATGTCCCCACATATGAATGTCCCATAGATACGTGTATGGGAAACATTACATGCAGAAGACCTGTATCATTTCACATACAGTGTGTCCAAAATCTCCACGTTGGGGACAGTGCCCAACAACTGCAATTCTGTCATTGGGTAATTGAGAATAGTCATTAGCTTCCCTACATGCTATTCACTGACGAATCCCTGTTTTCACGACATGGAATAAACAACACACACAATAATCGTGTATGGTCATCGGAAGATACACACACTTCAGTGGATAGCACTTTCCAAGTTCGTTTGCCATAAATGTTTGGTGTGGCATGATCGGTAACCTTTTGATAGGTCCATTTGTTATGAATCAGTGATTGATGGGGGAGAGGTACCTGAATGTTTTAGAAAATTCGTTTGTGGAACTATTGGAAGATGTTCCTTTAGCCAAGCGAACTGGAATGTACTTTCAGTATGACGGTGCCCATCCACATGTTACCGCACCTATCCTAATCGTTGGATTGGTCGTGGCAGTGCTATTAACTGGCCTCCAAGATCACCTGACCTTACATCTTTAGATTTCTGTTTATGGGGTTGGATGAAATCAAAGGTGCACAAAGTGAAGGTAAATACATGAGATGAAGTGCTTCGTCGCATGATGGGCGCTGCTGAATTGAATTGATTAGGAACCAACCACAGGTAATTTAACAAGCAACACAACATGTTATCGCTAGAGCGCAAAAGTGCAATGATGTTCGTGGTGTGATATTCGAACCTGCTCTGTGAACTGTACAACATCTGTATGATCAAGTGTTAAAGCTGTTTGTAAAAGATGTGGTACGTCTTTTTCAACTGAATACATGTAACATCCCCCCCATGAACCATGGACCTTGGCGTTGGTGGGGAGGGTTGCATGCCTCAGCGATACAGATGGCCGTACCGTAGGTGCAACCACAACGTAGGGGTATCTGTTGAGAGGCCAGACAAACATGTGGTTCCTGAAGAGGGGCAGCAGCCTTTTCAGTAGTTGCAGGGGCAACAGTCTGGATGATTGACTGATCTGGCCTTGTAACATTAACCAAAACGGCCTTGCTGTGCTGGTACTGCGAACGGCTGAAAGCAAGGGGAAACTACAGCCGTAATTTTTCGCGAGGACATGCAGATTTACTGTATGATTAAATGATGGCGTCCTCTTGGGTAAAATATTCCGGAGGTAAAATAGTCCCCCATTCAGTTCTCCGGGCGGGGACTACACAAGAGGACGTCGTTATCAGGAGATAGAAAACTGGCGTTCTACGGATCGGAGCGTGGAATGTCAGATCCCTTAATCGGGCAGGTAGATTAGAAAATCTAAAAAGGGAAATGGATAGGTTAAAGTTAGATATAGTGGGAATTAGTGAAGTTCGGTGGCAGGAGGAACAAGACTTTTGGTCAGGTGATTACAGGGTTATAAATACAAAATCAAATAGGAGTAATGCAGGAGTAGGTTTAATAATGAATAAAAAAATACGAGTGCGGGTTAGCTACTACAAACAGCATAGTGAACGCATTATTGTGGCCAAGATAGACACAAAGCCCATGCCTACTACAGTATTACAAGTTTATATGCCAACTAGCTCTGCAGATGATGAAGAAATTGATGAAATGTATGACGAGATAAAAGAAATTATTCAGGTAGTGAAGGGAGACGAAAATTTAATAGTCATGGGTGACTGGAATTCGTCAGTAGGAAAAGGGAGAGAAGGAAACATAGTAGGTGAATATGGATTGGGGGGAAGAAATGAAAGAGGAAGCCGCCTTGTAGAATTTTGCACAGAGCATAACTTAATCATAGCTAACACTTGGTTCAAGAATCATAAAAGAAGGTTGTATACCTGGAAGAATCCTGGAGATGCTAAAAGGTATCAGATAGATTATATAATGGTAAGACAGAGATTTAGGAACCAGGTTTTAAATTGTAAGACATTTCCAGGGGCAGATGTGGATTCTGACCACAATCTATTGGTTATGAACTGCAGATTGAAACTGAAGAAACTGCAAAAAGGTGAGAATTTAAGGAGATGGGACCTGGATAAACTGAAAGAACCAGAAATTGTAGAGAGTTTCAGGGAGAGCATAAGGGAACAATTGACAGGAATGGGGGAAAGAAATACAGTAGAAGAAGAATGGGTAGCTCTGAGGGATGAAGTAGTGAAGGCAGCAGACGATCACGTAGGTAAAAAGACGCGGGCTAATAGAAATCCTTGGGTAACAGAAGAAATATTGAATTTAATTGACAAAAGGAGAAAATATAAAAATGCAGTAAATGAAGCAGGCAAAAAGGAATACAAACGTCTCAAAAATGAGATCGACAGGAAGTGCAAAATGGCTAAGCAGGGATGGCTAGAGAACAAATGTAAGGATGTAGAGGCCTGTCTCACTAGGGGTAAGATAGATAATGCCTACAGGAAAATTAAAGAGACCTTTGGAGAGAAGAGAACCACTTGTATGAATATCAAGAGCCCAGATGGCAACCCAGTTCTAAGCAGAGAAGGGAAGGCAGAAAGGTGGAAGGAGTATATAGAGGGTTTATACAAGGGCGATGTACTTGAGGACAATATTATGGAAATGGAAGAGGATGTAGATGAAGACGAAATGGGAGATAAGATACTGCGTGAAGAGTTGGACAGAGCACTGAAAGACCTGAGTCGAAACAAGGCCCCGGGAGTAGACAACATTCCATTAGAACTACTGATGGTCTTGGGAGAGCCAGTCATGACAAAACTCTACCATCTGGTGAGCAAGATGTATGAGACAGGCGAAATACCCTCAGACTTCAAGAAGAATATAATAATTCCAATCCCAAAGAAAGCAGGTGTTGACAGATGTGAAAATTACCGAACTATCAGTTTAATAAGTCACAGTTGCAAAATACTAACGCGAATTCTTTACAGACGAATGGAATAACTGGTAGAAGCGAACCTCGGGGAAGATCAGTTTGGATTCCGTAGAAATGTTGGGACACGTGAGGCAATACTGACCCTACGACTTATCTTAGAAGAAAGATTAAGAAAAGGCAAACCTACGTTTCTAGCATTTGTAGACTTAGAGAAAGCTTTTGACAGTGTTGACTGGAATACTCTCTTTCAAATTCTAAAGGTGGCAGGGGTAAAATACAGGGAGCGGAAGGCTATTTACAATTTGTACAGAAACCAGATGGCAGTTATAAGAGCCGAGGGGCATGAAAGGGAAGCAGTGATTGGGAAAGGAGTGAGACAGGGTTGTAGCCTCTCCCCGATGTTATTCAATCTGTATATTGAGCAAGCAGTAAAGGAAACAAAAGAAAAATTCGGAGTAGGTATTAAAATTCATGGAGAAGAAATAAAAACTTTGAGGTTTGCCGATGACATTGTAATTCTATCAGAGACAGCAAAGGACTTGGGAGAGCAGTTGAACGGAATGGACAGTGTCTTGAAAGGAGGATATAAGATGAACATCAACAAAAGCAAAACGAGGATAATGGAATGTAGTCAAATTAAATCGGGTGATGCTGAGGGAATTTGATCAGGAAATGAGACACTTAAAGTAGTAAAGGAGTTTTGCTATTTAGGGAGTAAAATAACTGATGATGGTCGAAGTAGAGAGGATATAAAATGTAGGCTGGCAATGGCAAGGAAATCGTTTCTGAAGAAGAGAAATTTGTTAACATCGAGTATAGATTTAAGTGTCAGGAAGTCGTTTCTGAAAGTATTTGTATGGAGTGTAGCCATGTATGGAAGTGAAACATGGACAATAACTAGTTTGGACAAGAAGAGAATAGAAGCTTTGGAAATGTGGTGCTACAGAAGAATGCTGAAGATAAGGTGGGTAGATCACGTAACTAATGAGGAGGTACTGAATAGGATTGGGGAGAAGAGAAGTTTGTGGCACAACTTGACTAGAAGAAGGGATCGGTTGGTAGGACATGTTTTGAGGCATCAAGGGATCACAAATTTAGCATTGGAGGGCAGCGTGGAGGGTAAAAATCGTAGAGGGAGACCAAGAGATGAATACACTAAGCAGATTCAGAAGGATGTAGGTTGCAGTAGGTACTGGGAGATGAAGAAGCTTGCACATGATAGAGTAGCGTGGAGAGCTGCATCAAACCAGTCTCAGGACTGAAGACCACAACAACACATGTAACATGCATGTTGTAATGCATTATGTACTGAATGCAAAGTAAATAAACATTATGTAAAAATATGTAACACAACTGTACTTCTCTGTAACATTGTTTTCAAGAAAAGTACATTATGGTCCAGTTGTGTTACATATACATTCACGTTGAGCACATCAGTTTTGCAGAATTAGTTTCTTTCAATACCCATACCTCCCTAATGAAGCATTTGCGGACCTATGTGCATACATGATTTTTTGTTCAGAATTACGTTAGTATCACTGTGTAAAATATTGACCTTTCCTCCCCAAGCACCCTGTATATAGCCCCATTTAAAAAAAAATATTTTGGATTGTTTTACCTCTTCCGAGTATTTATTTAAAATCCTTTCTCAGAGTCTTCATAAGTCATGAAATTGTTCAGATTTTGGATTGCCCATGACAAAGCTTCCCCTTCTAATGCCCCTTAATGCCCCTATCATAAACTTAATCTTTTGCAAATAAGTCATTCCATCCGCACATCGATCTCTCCAATATGCAGCAAAATTGGCAGGATGACATTTTCCATCATTATTAAAACATCTGATATTCTGAATATTATGTATGGGCTGCATATTTACAATGTTGCTAACATTTCCATGTTCCATCTTAGTTACCTTTGAAACTATATTTTTGATTTGTTTTTATATCTCAGTATTGACATCAAGCTCTAATTTACTCACTTTACTATCTACTTCATTAAATTTTCATTATACCAATATGATTCCTTTCCAATTCCCCTTTCAGCCATTCTTTCAATTTGGAATTTTCAGCTGTGCATTTTTCATCCAACTTCACAATTTTGTCCTTTACCTCTGCATTTAATCTGACACATTCTTGTTCATTTCTGTCTATTTCTAATCTTAGCTTGCCTTGCAATTCTGACAGCCCCTGATTTAATCTTTACTCCACAGACTGTATACTGCTTTTTATTTCATTCATACTACTCTTTAACTTCTTTTAACTGTTCGTTCATTTGGCTGCCTTGGGTTTTTAATTGCACATCTTGTGCTTGCACACTATTTTGAACATCATTTACACTTTTCTGTGATTGAACAAGAGCGCTCAAAATTTCTGTGAATGTACTTGCAACAATAATGTCTATTTGAACAATAATATTTTAATCTGTTAATTCCACATCACTTACAGCATTATTCGCTGTTGTTGTTTCCCCCATTATGACAAATAAAGAAAACAAACACAAACATTTGCAATACACAACAATAAAAGCTACATGTAACTCACACTTGCAGATTTACTTAACTTTTGAAGTTTACGTCTCCACTACTGCACTTCGTAGCGCCAGAAGGTACTGCCACACTGAATCTGCCTTTGTCTCAAGTTGTACTGCACTGCTGCTGCCACCCATGTGGTTTCCACTGCTTGTGTCTGCCGCCTGCGTGGTTTCTGCTGCTTTAGCTGCTGACAATCTTCCGTTGAAGTGCCAAATCTTCGTTTAATCCTTCTTCACTGCTTCTTGCCACAACCAACACTACCTTTGGGTCGTCTGATATGATCCAGACGTCTCAGACAAGCCCCCATTTTGTAATGCTAAATGGCCCTGCTCACTACAAAAAATCTTATCATTTTCTGTTAACTTATTGGCTGTCTAGGGACGATTTCACTTAGCTTCTTGCCAATACTAGGGTTACATGATATTTGTTCACTTAATGCAGCTGGCTGGGCTAAATAAAAAAAAAAATCACTGTTCAAAACATATTACTTTGTTCCGGTTAAGTGGTCATATGTACACTCTAGCACTGCTCCAATGGTAAAGATCCCAAGCAATATGCGTCTGGGCCCCTCACCACTTGTGCTGCTTCTGCCACATTCTGACACTCAAGGTTCTCTGTCCAAAATAACAAAACTCCTACACTTTTCCCACATTCTGGCATTCTAAAACTATTTTCTATGTCTAAATATCTCTGTTATTGAGCAAATATAACTATTGTATTTTAATTCCACGGAATATCTTCTAAGACATATGGCCCGTGGATACATTATGTAAGCATACTGATTCCCTTAAAAAATAACCAACATGTGGTAATAGGCTCTTTGCATTATTTCAAAGAGCCTCTATGATGTCGTCTGACACTGACCATTGATGTTGTTGTAATGTTATATGGGCAACTGGTTGGAGGTGTTGATGGACAAGAGCTTGTGTTATTTCAGTGTAAGCTAAGTAACCAACTACAATAGGGTGTCCAGGATTGTCGGGTTTATGGATGCTGAGAAGGACGTAGAACATAGGTGTGTGTGTGTGTGTGTGTGTGTGTGTGTGAGAGAGAGAGAGAGAGAGAGAGAGAGAGAGAGAGAGAGAGAGAGAGAGAGAGAGAGAGAGAGACGAGGGGGGGGGGGGGGGAGGGGGGGTGGAGGGAGGCTCATTGTGATGGAAAGGGATAGGTCTAAGGATTTTAGTAGATATTGGTGATTTTGTTTGATGTCTAGGGAGGAATCACTGCAGCAGAGATTGCAGGTGGAATAGTCACAGTTGGTGGAAGCATTCTGTCAGTCAGTCACTATGATTTGTCACGAAAGTGGTGGAACCTTTGTCTGTAGGGAGGATGATTTAATCAGGATCCATCTCGAGATTATCGAAGGGTGCACTTTCTTCTGTTGTGGGGTTTGTGTTCTTTGGAAGAAACCTGGGGAAGGATGGTGAGCCCAAGTTGCAGCTAAGGAATTCCTGGAATATCTTTTGTGAAGCCATCGTACAACTGTCTCCTGAATCAGTACTGAGAGATTTACATGTCAGTTGTCAAGTGTGTGATATATGTACCTCAGCATGTTTTAGGATTATACTATCCCATTATTACATGCTATAAAGCAAGGGAACATCAATGCATTGCAATACTGTACATACAACTAGCCACATAAATATCAATATTGTCTTGTGGTGTAACTTACCTGAAAGTTTCTATGCTATTACGCACCATCAGAAGTAAAAAAACATATAGGTCTTCCATGAAACTCTCTTGTTGTCATGTAATAGTCTCCCAAGGCTCATTTAATCCTGCTAACAAGGGAAACTCCCCATTGCACTCCCATTTCAGATATAGTGGTAAGAGGGCCCAGCAGACAGCACGTCAAAAATTGAACACACATAAAGAACGAAAACAGGAAGAAGATTTACTGGACTGTGAAAAAAGAAAGCAAGATAAAAACAATGAATGGTCCAAGAACAAGAAGTACAATATAGAGCAGCTAGGACCAGAAATAGTGTCATGGTTAAGTGATTATGGTGTTGAACTGTGAAGCATGTGAGCCTCGTTCAAACCTCACTCATGCCAACTTCTTTTCCTTCTTCCCACTATTTGCTTGATTCAAATTTATATCTGTGTCATGGTGTAACATCTGTTTGCAACAGTGAGGTGTAAGGTATGGACTCAACAACTACTGTTAGCAGCTGAAAGGAAGTGGCTTTCAAATGAGAACCACAAACATTTGATAAGTCAACCGAATCATCCACCAGAAAACATGTCTGGTGTGTCATAAACGGTATTAGTGGCAGTATGTGTTTCGTATTATAAGAATCTCTTATCGACGCACATAATTTGTACG